>NC_065578.1:87817198-87937198 GCF_024542745.1 Macaca thibetana thibetana | reverse complement strand
TATTGTAATATATGAAAATTTGTCAGAGAATTAACATAAAACAAATCACCACCAATTCAAAAGGATCTCTCACTATACATTTAAAAAAAAATGGTTGCTCAGCATGAATGAAGAAGGTTAGGCAAGGCTATTTATTTAGTGCACATTAAGTATCATTTACACAAATAACTGCTGCATTTTATTGAACCTATGGAATAAGCCAAGAAAGCAGAAAAGGGACAGGGAGTGCTGGAAGGTAGAATCAGAAGTACTGCTACTTTTATATAATAAGATCATCAGGGAAATGCTCTCTCATAAGGAGACACTTTAATGGGGACTTTAGTATATTTTAATTCATTAAAAAAAAAGTTTACACAAAATATCACTGCATCATTAAAGACTTCCCTGTCCATAACAATAAATTTACCTCTTTAAGCACGGAACAGAATATGAAATACTTCAAACACAATGTTGCAAATTAAATCTAATTCTCCCAAAGATGAAACTATTACACAGAAAAAGAGTTTTCAACTGAAACTAGAACACCTCATGAAACATGTGCAGTTGAAAGTTTTCATTTACTTTTCTCTATAGTTCCTTGACTTAAATTATCTTTCATCATACTAGAAAGAAAACACATAACTGACTAAAAAGCTTTTTTAAGTAGTGAAATCTGCATTATTCCAAGTAAAACAGAATATGGGATAAATATATAAAACAATTCTTTGTTTACATTCTTTACATCTTTTTCACTGTTGATCTCAAAGAATAAAAATAACACAAAGCCTTCCTTCTCAAGCTTCTGACTAAAGTTTAGAACCAACAAATACATCAAGGCCAAATTTAGTTATTAAATAATTTGCCTGTCAAAGTAGGAAAAAATAACAAGGACATAATTTGGAGCAGTCTTCTGAATGAAAAATAGAAAATTTTCTTTAATTTTTCTGCTTGCATGCATTTGGTTCCTATTATCCTACCCTCCCTTAAACATCTTTTCCTGTTAGAAAATTCCAACCATCCCATTTTAAGCTTATCTTAAAATAAAAACTGCGCCCAATCTGGGCACAGTTGCTCATGTCTGTAATCCCAGCACTTTTAGAGGCCAAGGCCAGCAGATTGCCTGGGCTCAAGAGTTCGAGACCACCTTGGGCAACATGGTGAAACCCTATCTGTACTAAAATACAAAAAATTAGCTGGGCGTGGTGGCACATGCCTGTAGTCCCAGCTACTCGGGAGGCTCAGGCAGGAGAATCGCTTGAGCCTGGGAGGTGGAGGTTTGCAGTGAGCCCAGATTGCGCCACTGCATTCCAGCTTGGGCTACAGAGTGAGACTCTGTCTCAAAAAAACAAAAAACAAAACAAAACAAATGACCACTCCCTCCTCTAAAGTCCTACAACAACTGTTGTACAATTCACTTAGAAATTAATTGTGTGTGACTTTGAGCCATCTCTTCTATTGCTATCCAAATGTAATTTAAACTTTGACTTTTCATATTTGTCCCAGCAACTGAATTGAGTTTCTAGAGTACCACCGTCCAGTTCAGTAGTCATTAGCCACATGTGGCTGTACACATTTAAATTTAAATTTAATTAAAATGTCAGTTCCTCAGGTATACTTAGCCACAATTTAAGTGTAGCTAGCCACGTGTTGCTAGTGGCTACCATACTGGATGGTTACCAAATGGATCTGTAACAGTTCTATCATTGCAGGAAATATTATTCAACAATTGTAAAAGGCAGGAGCCAGGTCCAAAGTTTGTGTATACTACATAGTTCTTAACATAGTACATGACTATGGTAGGCACTTAAATATTTGATTTAATAAAGACAAATTACTGTAGTGGTAGAGACAGCCCTACAGACATGTCCTGTTTAGTCAGTAATATTTTATAAAATTGAGCCAATATTTTGGCATTGGGAAGACTATCCCCCAATAAAAGGCAATAGCATGGCAACGAATGACCACAGCTAAAAAGTGGTTGCCACCTGCTTCTTTTATATGTACTTACCAGTTCCCAGACTCACAGTCATTCCCACAATTATGTATATCACTTGTACTTACCTGCTTCACTAATTTATGTTACTTACTTAGATACCCTGAGGACAAGTTAGCTGTGACCTTGGCTTACTACTGTATGGACACTTAAATGTTTTGCTAAGTAATATAAAGATTAATTCAGATAAGTTTTATGAAAACATAAGTAGTATACTTAAAATAGTATGGCTCTGTTTTGATACATAATGCCTTTTAATAATGCAGGCCATTAAGTAAACTGCTTTTTTTAATACAAAACAAAGGTTCTAAATAAAAAATTATCATTTGGGCCAGGCACACACCTATAATCTCAGCACTTGGCAGGAGATCGCTTGAGCTCAGGAGTTCAAGACCAACCCAGGCAGCATAGTGAAACCCCATCTCTACTAAAAAATACAAAAATTGGCTGGGCGCAGTGGCTCACACCTGTAATCCCAGCACTTTGGGAAGCTGACGCAGGTGGATCACATGGTCAGGAGTTCAAGACCAGTCTGGCCAATATGGTGAAACCCCCGTCTCTATCAAAAATACAAAAATTAGCCAGGCATGGTGGCACGCACCTGCAGTCCCAGCTACTCAGGAGGCTGAGACAGAAGAATCACTTGAACCCAGGAGGCGGAGGTTGCAGTAAGCCAAGACTGCGCCACTGTACTCCAGCCTGGGTGACAGAACAAGACTCCATCTCAAAAAAAAAAAAAAAAAAAAAAAAATTAGCTGGGTATGGTGGTGTGCACCTGTAGTTCCAGCTACTTGGGAGGCTAAGGCGGGAGGATCACTTAAGCCCAGGAGGTCAAGGCTGCAGTGAGCTGAAATCGTGCCACTGCACTCCAGCCTTCGTGACAAAGTGAGACCTTGTCTCAAAAAAAATAAATAAAATAAAATAAAAAATAAAAAAAATTCATTTGGTGTCTAGTAGTCTAAATGATAAGAATTTATGGCCTTTCGGCTGGGCGCGGTAGCTCACACCTGTAATCCCAGCACTTTAGTAGGCCGAGGTGGGTGGATCATGAGGTCAGGAGATCGAGACCATCCTGGCTAACATGGTGAAACCCTGTCTCTATAAAAAATACAAAAAAAAATTAGCCGGATGTGGCGGCGGGCACCTGTAGTCCCAGCTACTTGGGAGCCTGAGGCAGGAGAATGGCGTGAACCCAGGAGGCGGAGCTTGCAGTGAGTCCGGATCACGTCACTGCACGCCAGCCTAGGCAACAGAGCGAGACTCTGTCTCAAAAAAAAAAGGAATTTATGGCCTTTCAGAGTAACTCTCAAAAACACATTTTGCATTATTAACACAGTTGAATTATTATCTTAATAATGCAACCTTTGAAATTAATAAGAAGTTTAGCTGGGGACTACTGAAATGAAGAGAATGAATGACTCTATTTTAACTTCATGACAATTACTACCACAATTCACTTGCTCATATTTGATTACAGTAGCAGGTAGATAATAGGTATTCACATTGAATTAATTAATTACAGTCATGAGTCCCTTAACAACTAGGGCATGAGATACATTTTGAGAAATGAGTCATTAGGAAGTTTCATAGTTTTATTCATCAAGTGTATTTACACAAATCTAGATGGCATAGCCTACCATACATCTGGGCTATATAGTACAGTCTATGGCTCCTAGGCTATAGACCATTACACTATGTTACTGTAGGAAACTGTAATGTGTATCTAAACATTTCTAAACACTGAAAAAGTACAGTAAAAATACATTATTATAATCTTATGGGACCAATGTCATATGTGCAGTCTGCTGTTAACTGAAGAGATGTTATGTGAGGCATGACTGTGATTACATTCTTGCCTAGATATGGGGAAAAAAAAAAAAAAAACTTGCTGCAAGTATCAGATAAAAACAAAATGTTAATATTCAAGTAGTGAACTGTGAAAATCTCGTTTGGTAACTTTCGTGAACTCAATCTTTGTTATTTATTTCTGCTATTTGTATAGTAGAAAGTCTGTAGTCTGGGAATAATTTTCCTTTTGGTACCTACATGTACTAGATTTTGAAAATTTTCAAACTCAAAAATTAGCAGCTTCAGCCACTCCTCATTAGTACACCAGCTGAGCAATTTTAACTATATTAGGCCAAGTTAGTAATAGAAAAACAAAAGTTTCTGTTTTGCATTTTGCAAAGAGCTAAAAATATGAACTGGTATCCTTATTTATCTCAACTCCTATAATTAAGCTGAAAAGGATACCTACTGCACAGGTGCTTATTATCAATATCATTCCTTTCTCTTTCCACAGGGTCAGAATATGGGACAAACAACAGTCTAGGGTTTTATTCCTTAATATTTTTTATGCCTGGAAATTGCTTTTAAATTAGTAAGTAACAGCCAAAAGTGTAGATATGGTGAAATTCATCAGATAGATAAAAATGAAATTGGATAAATTTCTTCCTACTCTTAAAAAAATAGATAAATGATATTCTTAGAAATAAGGGATTTTATTCTTTTGGCTTAAATCTTTCAAGGAACATGCTCAAGGAAGTAATAAGTTTGTAAAATTATTTTCAAATGCTAGATTTAAATAAGTTCTCAAGCTTGAGCGATTATTCAGCAAATTAAAATAATTTTTACATATAGCCGGCAATTTTAAAAACTTGAAGCATTTAAAAAATATATTATATTTTCTGAAAAGTAATTTAATTTTCTTTTGTTTTTGTTTTTTGAGATGGAGGCTTGCTCTGTTGCCCAGGATGGAGTGCAGCGCACGATCTCGGCTCACTGCAACCTCTGCCTCTCAGGTTCAAGCGATTCTCCTGCCTCAGCTTCCTAAGTAGCTGGGATCACAAGTGCACACCACCATGCCTGGCTAATTTTTGTATTTTTAGTAGAGACAGTTGGCCAGGCAGATCTCAAACTCCTGACCTCAAGTAAACCACCCACCTCCACCCCCCAAAGTGCTGGGATTACAGGCATGAGCCATGAAAAGTCTTTTAATAGGTCAACTAGTATTAAAACACACAATCCATACTAACAAAGGAAACTAGACACACCACACACACACCACACACACACCCTGCCCCTCTAATTCCCTAAAGATGGCATTGGATGCTGTCAGCAAAACAATACTTCATCTAATCTCAGTAACAGTAAAAATGCTCAAGGGTACAGAATTTCTAGGATAAGATGTTTTAAGATTAACACACAAAAAAACTGGACAAATTACTGCTAATCATCATTTGCTGTTTTCTACACCTGAGATCAATTACACTTCACCTCCTAAAAAAAAAAAAAAGTAATTTAATATATATACCCTTAACTAAGAGAATTATATAAAATATTACTCCAAACTCTTATCTTTTTCTCTGAATCTTCGAATGACAGTTTATAACTTTTTAATGTATTAAACTTCTAAGACCGTATCATTTACTCCACTTGAAAACCAGTTTTATTTAAAACTCATCCAGTAGAAAGTATTTTAACACTTTCTCTTCAGGATGTAAACAAAAACCTCTGGACTCACTGCAAAAAATGCATTCTTTAAACATAATTAATTTCTAAGGGACTTTTCTGTCATCTCTAAATTCAAGATATTAAACAATATACCTCTGTATTCCTTATCCAGAGTTGTTCAACAGAACTTTCTAAGATGATCAAAACGTTCTGTGTCAATGCTGTCTGATATGGCAACCACCAGCCATATATGGCTACTGAGCACTTAACATGTGGATAGTGACCAAAGGATTGAATTTTCAGTTTAATTTAATTAATTTAGAATTGAACAGCTACACATAGCTAGTGGCTATCACTGAAAACACAATTATAGACTATCAAATGATCATGATGAGGTATGATAACCTCCAACAGTGCTGTATTTATTAAAAGAAACAACATAGAAGGCAACCCAAGTGTCCAGTGACAGATGAATAGAAAACAAAATGTGGTATATACATACGATGGATTACTCAGCATTAAAAAAAAATTCTGACACATGCTACAACATAGATAAACCTTAAGGATTCTGAGCCACATGAATTAAGCCAGTCACAAAGGGACAAACACTGTATAATTCCACTTATGAGGTACCTACTCAAATTCAAAGACATAAACTAAAACGGTAATTGCCAGGAGCTGAGGGATGAGGAGTAGAGTTTTAGTTTTACAGGATGAAAAGAATTCTGCAGACAGTAATGAAAACTGTACAGAACTGTGAATGTACTTAATGCCACTGAAGTGTACACTTAAAAATAGTTAAAATTTACAATTTAAAATTATATATATTTTAAAAGCGTCACAATTCAGTCAAATAAGTACTTCTGATATAACAGCTAACTAGAAATCTAAAGTCATCAATAAATAAAATAGATGCTTCTCAGAGATGGAAAATCAAATTTATTGAAAAAACAATAAAACAAAACCCAGTTACAGTAATCTCAAAATAAATCAAATTGTATTATTACACATTACTACACCATACCCAAGAGCTGGGCTTTATGGGATCTAACTGTAAAGAGTAAATTGGAGCTCTTTTAAGAAGTCACAAGGCTAGACAAAATAAAGTCAGAATACTTAACACTTTGTTGTTTTTTGTTTTGTTTCATTTTTATAGGCCCTGACAATAGAGCTGGCCTTGAGCAAGTCTCATATTAAGCAACCAGAAAAACAAAACTCAAAAAAAGGAACTGTATACAATTATTTTAACTTCCTTAAAAGATAAGGCTAACTCTAGTAGAAGGGCTTAATAAAAGTGTAGCTCTCAAGCTGTAAAGGAAATACCGGGCATAAGACACAAGAATGCCACTATTAATATGAAATAAATGCATGCGCAAGAAAGGAGGGTAAAAATCAATGTAAATAACAAAAGAGATCATCCTTTTCCTCAGAAATCTAAATGTATTTGGTTTCCAACTGCTATAATTACTAGGAGTGTTAACATATTACCACAAAATACTTTAGGAAAGTTATCGAGTGAAAAGGGATGATAAAATGAATTTACTCTCTAAGGCTTCAAAAAATCTTTTTTATTTAAAGCAATTTATCACTATAAGTTCTTTACCCCCACAAACAGCCATAAATTGAAAATAAGTACAAATAAAATTTAATATCAGAAAAATATTAAAGGTATATTATTCCTTTAAAGCCATAAATATATTTTTTTTAGTGCACTGAACTACCTCACAGATCTACAATATTTACTTTGCAAGTCTCTACTGCGGGTAACATTTTTGGTCTCTTTTAACTTACATATAATTTAACTGATTTTAATTGAAAACATCACTCAACTTCATTAGTAATAATTTAATATATATATATATATATTTTTTGGAGACAGAGTCTCACTCTGTGGCCCAGGATGGAGTGCAGTGGGGTGATCTCGGCTCACTGCAAGTAACCCCCACCTCTCAGGTTCAAGGGATTATCCTGCCTCAGCCTCCCAAGTAGCTTGGACTGCAAGCCTGGCTAATTTTTATATGTTTAGTAGAGATGAGGTTTCGCCATGTTGGTCAGACTGATCTTGAACTCCTGGCCTCCAGTGATCTGCCCACCTCAGCCTTCCAATGTGCTGGGATTACAGGTGTGAACCACCACACCCAGCCAATAATTTAAAGATTTTAAATTTTACATAACTGTAAACCATGATAAACTTTCCAGAAGTTACACAATACTGCTGCTGGAATCACTACACCTCTACAATGTTTTCACGTTACTATTAAGTATGCCAAAGAATTTTGATACTGCCATAAAAACCCACAACTATGCTGCAAATCATATATTCCTTTTTGTAGTTTATTATTGGTTCTCTTGGAAAAAAATTTTTCACAATTGCTTTTAACATAGCTTTGAAAACATGTTTTAAAGGTACACTTAAAAAAAACAGCTTTCTATAATCTATCACAATGAACTTTTCTGTGTTCTCTAAATTCAAGGTATTAAAATCGACCTATGTATTCCTTATCCAGAGCTGTTCAACAGAACTTTTAAGGTGATCAAAATGTCTGATGTCAATGCTGTCCAGGATGGCAGCCACTGCCCATATGCGGGTACTGAGCACTTAAAATGTGGACAGCGATAAGAGCTGACAATACTAGAACTGTGTAGAGAACTAAAATGAGGGATAGGAGTCAGAAGATAAGCATTCAGATTAAAGCAGACACTAGCTGAGGAAACATGAACATCTGTATATTGGGTACAATAACACTTTCCATCCCTAACTCAACAGGTCATTTTAAAAATAAAGTAGGGCCAGGTGCGGTGGCTCACGCCTCTAATCCCAGCACATTGGGAGGCCAAGGTGGCCAGATCACGAGGTCAGGAGATCGAGACCATCCTGGCTAACACCGTGAAACCCCGACTCTACTAAAAATAGAAAAAATTAGCCGGGCGTGGTGGCAGGCGCCTGTAGTCACAGCTACTCGGGAGGCTGAGGCAGGAGAATGGCGTGAACCCGGGAGGCGGAGCTTCCAGTGAGCCGAGATTGCGCCACTGCACTCCAGCCTGGGAGACACAGCGAGACTCCACCTCAAAAACAAAAACAAAAAATAAAAAAAATTAAAAAATAAAAATAAAGTAAAATGACTGGGCACAGTGACTCATGCCTCTAATCTCAGCACTTTGGGAGGCTGAGGCAGGTGGATCATTTTAAGCCAGAAGTTCAAGACCAGCCTGGTCAACTTGGTGAAAACCCGTCTCTACTAAAAATACAAAAATTAGCCAGGCATGGTGGTACGCTCTGGTAGTCCCAGCAGCTACTCCCGAGGCTGAGGCACTAGAATCGCTTGAACCAGAAAGTGGAGGTTAAAGTGAGTCAAGATCACATCACTGCACTCCAGCCTGGGTGACAGAGTGAGACTGTCTCAAAATACATACATACATAAATACATACATACATACATTGAAATAATTACATGAAAAAGTGCTTAATAACTCAAAAATGCTCTACAATGATCTTATTATTAGTAATACTATTTATATTTTAACATAGTTTTTATTTTGTTTAAGATACCTTTATAATCAATATCAGTTCCTTCTCTATAATTAGCACTGTACTATGATAAAATAATAATCCACCATCGTTGCAAACCTCAAAGAAAACAAGAAGAAAGGTCCACCATCTTTAGAGATTTGGTAAAGCAAGAATGTTGTTTTAGATCTGAAATTTAAAGTTCTCCATTGATTATAAGAAAATCCTTACTATAAGGTTGATACTTACTATAAGGATGAACCAAAATTTAGTGTAGAATTTTTGTAGGGCTTCTATGAGGTTCCCACACAATGAAAACATACACCAAAACAAAAATTTAGAGTAAAATGAACATTCTCCTGATGCTGGAATCCCAAGATAAGGTTTCCATAGCAACAAAATGGAAATTAAATTATGCTAAGCAATAGCAACAAACAATTGGACACTTGCTATAATTCGCAAATCAAAGCTCAAGCATATGCAATTACACTGTTGATATTATTTACTAATATTCAGAAGTGTATTGCCAAAAATCTGTTTTTCTATAATTGAAAAGTACAGGTTTTTGGCTCTGCAGATATATAATCTTAGTTCAAATTTACAAAACGTCCAAAGCCTCTGAGAGGACAAAATAAGGATCCGAATTTTTTTAAGTTGCTCCATGAAGTTACTGAATGGTGATATAATAGCTCAATATTTATAATGCATAATGCACAAATAACACACCATAGATTCTTATATAAAAACTCAATCCTAGAAGATAATCATATATCAACCTATGATTTCTTTATTCTTGCATATAATCTCAACATATTATTTTAAATTATGATAATCATGGAAATATTTACACCTTAAGAAAGTTATTCTTACTGTCCCCTCTATGAAGCAGAAGAGGAAAAAAAGCAGGGGGGAAAGTGAACCTAAGAAGTATGAGCAGTTCTCTAGGTGTTTAATTTCCAACTCAGGCCAGCCTGTCCACTATAAAAATTAAGTATTGGAAAAAAAAAAGGAAGTAATCTTAAAATTTAAACCAGACAAGGAAGAATTACTTAGTGTCTCCTATAACCAGGCACTTTATATACATCATTTTTTAATACTTATAATAGTCTTTTGAGCCAGAAGTTATCCTCATTTTTATTAAAAAAATGATGTGCCTCATGTAGCTAAATAATACATAGAGAGCTAATGGGTGTCAAGTATAGGATTTAAACCTAGGTCTGTATGATTTTAAAACTTGAGGCCGCCGGGTGCAGTGGCTTGTGCCTGTAATCCCAGTACTTTGGGAGGCCGAGATGGGCAGATCACCTGAGGTCGGGAGTTCGAGACCAGCCTGACCAGCATGGAGAAACCCCTTCTCTACTAAAAATACAAAATTATCCGGGCATGATGGCACATGTCTGTAATCCCAGCTACTAGGGAGGCTGAGGCAGAAGAATCACTTAAACCTGGGAGGCAGACGTTGTGGTGAGCCGAGATTGAGCCATTGCACTCCAGCCTGGGCAACAAGAGCAAAACTCCGTCTCAAAAAAAAAAAAAAACTTGAGGTCAGCCACAGTGACTCATGCCTATAATCCCAGCACTTTGGGAGGTCGAGGCAGGCGGATCAAGACGTCAGGAGTTCAAGACCAACCTAACATGGTGAAACCCCATCTCTACTAAAAATACAAGAATTAGCCATGCGTGGTGGCGTGCATCTGTAATCCCAGCTACTCAGAAGGCTGAGGCAAGAGAATCGCTTGAACCTGGAAGCGGAGGTTGCAGTAAGCCGAGATCTCGCCACTGCACTGCAGCCTGGACGACAGACCAAGACTCCCTCTCAACAAAAACAAAAACAAAAACAAAAACAAAGACAAACAAAAAAACTTGAATTATTTAGTAGACGAATGATTTCAACTAGGCTTTGAAATTACTAATCAGATTCCAAAAGGAAATTTGGAAAATATATGTAAGGTTACTTTTTTAAAAATTTTGCCAGTTAGGATATTACTATCAATTCTTGTCATTTTTTAAAAATGCACATTTTAATATCTATGAAGAAAAGAAGTTGAGAGGCAGAAATGGGCTTGGCACAGTGGTTCATGCCTGTAATCCCAACACTTAGGGAGGCCAAGGACGGAGGATCACTTGAACCCAGGAGATCAACACCAGCCTGCGCAACATAGGGAGACACCATCTCTAAAAAAAAATTTTTTTTTAATTAGCTGGGTGTGGTGTCACACGCCTGAGGCTGAAGTGAGCTGTAACTTTGCCACTGCACTCAGGCTTGGGCAACAGAGGGAGTTACTGTCTAAAAAATGTTTTTTAAAAATGAGGGGAGATGTTAATGCTTAGGCATTTTACAACCACCAGGTCATGAATCAGTGCTGCTCATGATGGTATTTTCACACTAAGAATAATGTTGTATGACTATATATTCTGTATGTGTTGGTATAAAGGTTTGGCAACTTTATATCAACATTTTAAAGTTTCCTTCTGTTTGCTGAACACTCGATAAATTTGGTTATGTAGTCTGAGAGGAGGAATTCGAGGGAACTGTTCTTCCTTAGAGGGAAAGAAGAATTTGGAGTTTCTAGGGCACAAAAGGAAGAAAGGGTTGCACAAATATGAACATAAAGAAGAGTGAGCCTTAAGATATGGAACTAGGTATTCCATGGGGAGAAGCATTGAGTGAACTGTGGGCATCCTTGTTGAAACTAGTTATGTGTTTATAAACGTGTAGAAACAGAAACCTAGGAAGCAGGGGTTGCCATAAGAACTTACAGCCTCCTGCCCCAGAAACACAGAATTCTTGGGGAGATTTGGAATTCCCATAAGGTACAAAATTGTGGGTTTGAGCCTATCATATCTAAAACTTGAAGCTAAGATTTCAGCATGAATTTGTCCTTCAGATCAACTGGCCAGTCACTGAGAATGGTTCTAGTGAAAAAGCAAGTACTGGCACTGTTGAGGGAGAAGGCAAGATATAAAATAAGGAATGCTGCACACAGTGAAGGCCAGGGTAATAACCTGAGGCGACAGGAGATAGGATGTGGTTACTGAGGTAGGAATGAGGGATGGAGAAAAGTGACAGAACAAAATGCTCCAAAATGCCAAAAAGGCAATAGAGTATAAGGGTTAAGAGGAATTTGTGTTCTCAAGACAGAGAGATCTTGGATATGTATCTTGGTTCAAGCCAGTTACGTGACCACGGAGAAGTTATTTAACTTAAAAGGAAGTTTAGTTTCTGATGTAGGTGCACTGGCTCACATCTGTAATCCTAGCACTTTGGGAGGCCAAGGCGGGTAGACTGCCTGAGCTCAGGAGTTCGGTATCAGCCTGGGCAACATGGCGAAACCCCATCTCTACTGAAAATGCAAAATATTACCCAGGCATGGTGGTGCGCACCCATAGTTGCATCTACTCGGGAAGCCAAGACATGAGAATTGCTTGAAGCCAGGAGGTGGAGGTTCCAGCAAGCTGAGATTGTACCACTGCACTCCAGCCTGGGCAACAGAGCAAGACTGTCTAAAAAAAAAAAAAAAAAAAAAAAAAAAAAATTAAAGAAAGAAGAAAAAAAAAAGAAAGTTTAACTTCTTTAATCTTCAGCTCTCTTGCCTGTAGAGGTAAGAGCCTTACTTCAGCTGAGTTGTGTTTGAGATAGAGTCTCACTCTGTTGCCCAGGCTGCAGTGCAGTGGCGTGATCTTGGCTCACTGCAACCTCTGCCTCCCGGATTCAAGCCATTCTCTTGCCTCAGCCTCCCGAGTAGCTGGGATTACAGGCGCCTGCCACCATGCCCGGCTAATTTTTGTATTTTTAGTAGAGACGGGTCAAACTCCTGACCTCACGTGATCCACCTACCTCGGCCTCCAAAAGTGCTGGGATTAGAGGCATGAGCCACTGCACCCGGCCTCGACTGAGCTGTTTTAATGATTAAGTAACATCAATATGTATTCATTATCATTTGTTTTTCATAATAAACATTACTATTATTACCTACTTCTGTTGTGTCTGGTGCCAGCTCCTTCTGTTGGTAAAAATTCTCAGTCTGAGATGTGGGAATTCAATTATTATACGACTTACGGTAATAAAATTATGTACCTGCCAAGGGAAAAATGATATACTGCAGTTCTGCTCCCTCATAAATACCAAAACAAAAGCAGAAAAAGTTTAAGTAATGAATTAAAAATGGAAGATTTTCAGACATGAGACTGTTATTTATTTAACAAACATTAATCAGCAGCCACTGTCAGAGAGAAGGGACCACTTCCTTTGTCCTCGGAAGGTGTGTTGAAAATCACTGAAAAGAGGCAGATAAATAGAAGAAAAGGCATACAGATTTATTTCATCATAGTTTTATGTGACACAAAAGCCTTCAGAATGAAGAGCCAAAAATACAGGGGAAATTGTCCTTTTTTACACACAGGTTCAACAAAGTACGGACAGCCATGCAGAAACGTGATTGGACAAAAAGGGAATGATCTAATGTTAATAGACTAAGATCTAATGTTAATAGACTGAGTGGGAAACCATGCAAGACCTGTCTCATTTTTTTGTGTTTGTGTGCCTCTCTGAGTATGTATTCTTTACTTTCAGGTATGGAGAAGGGTTCTAAAATAGGGATCTCATGATCTATGGTCAAACAAAGCAGGTCAGGTAATTTTTTTTGTGACCGGTGTTACACACACACAAAAAAAAAAGGGAAGAAGGAAAAGTTAGAATAATATTCTTATGTTTTATGACCGACTTTTTAAAAGGGGTTCTGCATTGTGGAAGACAGTGTGGCGATTCCTCAAAGACCTAGAGGCAGAAATACCATTCAACCAGAAATCCCATTACTGGGTATACGCCCTAAGGAATATAACTGGTTCTATTATAAAGATACATGCATGTGTATGTTCACTGTAGCACTATTCACAATAGCAAAGACATGGAATCCACCTAAACGCCCATCAATGACAGACTAGTTAATGTAGTACATATACACCATGGAATACTATGCAGCCATGAAAAAGAACGAGATCAGCCAGGTGCAGTGGCTCATGCCTGTAATCCCAGCACTTTGGGAGGCCAAGGAGGGTGGATAACCTGAGGTTGGGAGTTCAAGACCAGCCTGGCCAACACAGTGAAACCCTGTCTTTACTAAAAATACAAAAATTAGCTGGGTGTGGTGGCACATACCTGTAAACCCAGCTACTCGGAAAGCTGAGGCAGGATAATCGCTTGAACCCAGGAGGCAGAGGTTGCAGTGAGCAAAGATTGTGCCACTGCACTATAGCCTGGGCGACAGAGCGAGACTCCATCTCAAAAAAATAAAAATAAATAAAAGGAACAAGGTCATGTCCTTTGCAGGGACATGGATGGAGCTGTAAGCCATTATTCTCAGCAAATTAAAGCAAGAACAAAAAACCAAATACTGCTGTGTTCTCACTTCTAAGTGGGAGCTGAACGATGAGAACACATGGACTCATCGAGGGGAACAATACACACTGGGGCCTATTGGAGGGTGGGGATGAGGGCAGGGAGAGCATCAGGAAGACTAGCTAATGGATGCTGGGCTTAATGCACCCCAGAACTTGAAAGTTGGAAATTTTTAAAAAAGGGAAGAAAATTTAAATTACATTAAATAATTCTAGCCTATATGCAAAAAAGAAAACAAGATATTTATGTAATTAAAAATACATTTGCACAAAGGCAGTGAATGGGCTGCACAATAAAATATATACATCTGAAGTTAGTGAACAGAAAGAAAAATAAAGGCAATCTCCCCAAACAGAGAAAATTTAAAGAAATAGGAAATACGAAGGTAAGTTTAAAGACATAGAAAACAGTCCAGGTGATCCAACCTATGTTCGTGAAGTGTTTAAGAAAGATGTTGTAGGAACTATGCAGAAAAGGGGTCAGGGAGAAAAAGAGAGAAACAGGAAAGGAAGGAAGGAAAGAATATAATAGAAATATAAACCTTGTCAATGTAAAAACAATACAATACAATACAATACAATAATAAAATCAGTGCAAGGGAAGTGAATAGTGGAAGTGTACTGAAACTCTCATTTTTGTGCAGAGTTAATAGATGCTGTGGCTCTACAAATCAAAACATAGTTGTAAAGGAAACTACCAGAAAAAAACTAAAATAATGTAACTAACACATTTAGGAAATGAAGAAAGAAAAACAGAATTTGGTTAAATGTCTTTTGTAAACCACTTATAAATCACTGGGTTAATGCATATGGTCTAAAATTGATAAATCAAAAATTTAGAATTATAACATCAATTCCAGAAATAATAAAGGGCAATGTGACTACTTCTGGGGGGTAGGACTAACTGAAGAGAAAGTACTAATGAAGAGATCTTTACTTCTAATTTTATACATTTCAGTATCTTTTGATTTATCTGTGCATATGTATATACGGATTATTTTCAAAATTTTTTAAAAAGTTAGGCCATGTAGGAGTCTATGAATACTGTCTTTGATGCCTCTAAAAGATTATATAACGAAGTACTTGGTGAAATCTAGGTCCTTCCAGAATTGACATCACTAAATGCTAACATTTAGTGTTAAAACCACCATAAACAATATTTTCTTGTTTACTGTAAAACTGTTGTTGAGGACATTGTTTATGCATGAGTCATTGTTCACTGTATGGGGGGGTCCTTGGGTGAATCTCTTTCAAGGTCAGTGCTAAATAAAGCTTGCTTCTGCTGGGGAAGAAAGAAAAGGGAGGTGGTGGTTCTGGTTTCTATGATCCACCTTTAAAAAGATGGATTCTTATTTATCTGGCTAGCCTTGGAGGAAAAATGAAACTGAGAGACAAGAGGACGAAAAAAGATTAAAAAATAAAACAGCCCTTTTGTTTCTGAGACTACTTCTAAGAGCTTCATTGTAGAGTATTGTTTTCTGAGTCTCAACACTGCTATGTGCAAGTTACTTTCTTCAGGACTAAAGGGCTAAAGGGATAAAAGATGAAGATAAAAAACATAGTCCTTTCCTTCAAAGATTTTAAGCATTAAGCCTAGAAGAGAAAATGAGGCAGGATATAAACAACTACAGTACAATGCAATATATAATAAATGTCATGAGATAGAAAATATCCTTAAGTTTTGAGGAGAGACTGGACATGAGTAGGGGAAAATAAGGAAAAAAATAAATAAGCAAAATTTGAATTTGGCCTTAAAGAAGTATTCCAGTTGATAGAATGTAGTAAAAATACAGGTGAGGAAAAATCACTAATCATAGCATGCCTGAAAATGTAAGCTGCTTACATGAGTAAGACTTAAGAATGAAAAGTATTTTGGGGCTACAACAATGACAGCTTGGATTGCCTAGCTAAGGAATTAGGACTATATCCCACAAGAATTAAGGAGTCACTGAATGCTAGGGACAAATTCTGAATCTGGCAATTGTACATAGTTTAAATAAAAGCAGAATAAGACAAAAGAGGTAGAGGTAAAATATCAAGATATTATGATCATCCAAATGATAATGAAGGCCCATACTTAGACAATGGCAAAGGAATGAATGAATTCAAGATACAGAAGTAGAAGAAACAACTGAAGGGGCTGAAGCAACAATAGTCAAATAAAAGTGACTAGCAGATTTCTAGCAGCCAGGGGAAGAATAGCTTTTGGAAATTTAGAGAAGTCAGGTCTGGCAGATTGGTCATATAATTCTTTTTTTTTTTTTTTTTTTTTTAAAATGAGACGGAGTCTTGCTCTGTCACCCAGGCTGGAGTGCAGTGGCCGGATCTCAGCTCACTGCAAGCTCCGCCTCCCGGGTTCATGCCATTTTCCTGCCTCAGCCTCCCAAGTAGCTGTGACTACAGGCGCTCGCCACCTCGCCCGGCTAGTTTTTTGTATTTTTTAGTAGAGACAGGGTTTCACCGGGTTAGCTGGTCATATAATTCTTTTTTAAATCTGTTCATTTATTTATTCACACATTTATTAAGCATAAGCTATATGTCAGTTGCTAGGGACATAAAGAGGAGTAAGACCTAGTTCCTGTCTTGAAAGTAATAGAGACATGTAACAATTATCATATTAAGTGATATGTTCAATAACAAGAGCTGTAAAATTGGAGGCTAATTTGCAAATGTATCAAAATGCTGCATGACCAATTCCCTAAATTTATTAATCAAAAATATATCTTCAGTAAAACTTTTATTAGATATAAACATATTCATATATTCAATAAATATGATTTTCTTATCAGAATTTTAAGGATCGTCCAATTTGTCAAATGCTGTTCAGACAAGCAATATTAGTATTCTTAAAGTCAGAATCAGCATTTGCAAAGATAGGGAGTATGGTTCAGAGAAATGTAAATAGTTTAATATTCTAGAATGTAAGATAAATAGGGAGAAAAATCAGAAAACATTGGGGTCAGATGATGAGAAGTATAAATATATTTTATTCTATAATTGATGGAAAGTTGCTGAAACTTTCAAGCAGGAGAATCCCTAGAATTCTCAATCTAGAATCCCTTTTCAGAAAATAGTCTGTCCCAACCTCACAAGAGGTTTCTTGAAGCCATACTGATACCAGAGAATCTCATCCCTCGATTGCCATAGTTAGATGGATCAGGGACATATTTTCCACTGACTAAGGCCACTCAGATTTTCTCATCTAAGAAGTTAGAATTGTGACATATAGCAACTCAGTCAGTCAGCTGTGGTCTATGTGCCCTGAACTTGTAGAATTAATGTAAATTTAGAAGTTAGGAGTGCCACTCGGAGACCACAGGGAAGAGAGCAAAGAGAACCAGTATACAGAGATACAAAGCAGTACACATACTTAAAGAAAAGAGAACATGTAGCCCTAAAAAGAAAGCATCCAGTTTCCCGTTTAGTACCCATGGGATCTGGCTATACGTCTTACCCTTAACTGATAACGTCCCCATAGCTTTCCAAAAAATCCAATTTCTGCTTAAGCTAATTTAAGTGGTTTTCTATTTTCCACAACTGTTACTAAACAAGGTTTTGGTGGTTAATCAGATTCTGGTGGTTAATCTGAAGGATAAATTAAAAGAAAAATAGGCTAGAAATAGGTGGAACATTTAAGGTAGAAAAGGAGTTACCAAACAAAAGCAGTAGTAACAAACAGAGGCAGGTATGATGACAGAAAAGTAACCAATATTGTGCAGGGTCTTCAAAGTTTAATTAACATTAGTTTCAGGAAGCTGGAGCAGTACCAATTTCCTCTCAAGACTAGAAGCAACAGAATGTCATGATACCTTTAAGAAAACTATTTCAACAGAATAACTGAGACAGAAGTCATATATGAGTAAGTTAAATAAATGGTAGACAAGGCAACTAAGAAATTTCTTATAAAAAGAAAGAAATTTGAGGGTACAACAGTGTTAAAGAGTATAATAAAAACATGAGATGTGAACTTATTTTTAAGCCAAAAGCTAGTGGATAATGAAAAGCCCCATCCTGCAAAAGAGTAAAACATGATATTCCAGAGCAAGCAAAAGTCCAGGAAAGTATAACCTTAGCAAGAAGAAGCATTTTTTTTCTTAAAATTCAGTAGAAATAAAAAGGATGGCTAAAATTCCAAGAAATTTGAAAGTAAAGACAAGAAAACTTGAGGAAACTCACATGGTTGAAGAGCACATATCACTCACTACATAGAGATGAGTGATATGCTGAGAAGAAAGGAGCAGGAGTAGGTTGGATGACAGAAAACAACATTAAAAGTATGAGCCACAACTGGAGAATGGGATGGGTGTCAACAAGAGCTAAGACAAGGATGACCTTTACTGACCCAAAGCTTCAGGAGATAAAATTAAAAAAAAAAAACAAAAGAACCACAAATTGATATAATAAGGAAAAAGTGAGGTATTACTGAGTTAGGTAAGGATAAGTTCAGGTACAGTTCAATACATAACCTAGCATGATGTAACTCTAACTGGCAAAAATTTATCAAATTTGCAAGTCAGAGTTAGGCTAATAAAGCTATTTGCAGATGTTTCTATCCTAAAAGCTGAAAAGTGCTCTATTTTAAATTTGCATTATAAAGAAGTCTGGTAGACATTTCAAAATAATGTTTTTAAACATTAAAATAACTCAGACCTATCTCCATATTCAAAAATCAAAGCTATTAAATAAACAGCAATGAGATGCCACGATATACTTATTAGAATAACCAAAATCCAGAACACTGACACCACCAAATACTGGAGATGGTGTGGAACAACAAAAACTCTTATTGTCGGGAATACAAAATAGTTCAGCCACTTTGGAGGGCAGTTTGGGAGTTTCTTACAAATCTATTCTTACCGTACAATTGGACACCCTGGTATTTAACCGAAGGAGCTGAAAAGTTGCGTTCACACAAAAACTTACATAGGATGTTTACAGCATTTTATTAATAACTGCCAAAACTTAGAAGCAAGCAAGATGTCCTTCAGTAGGTGAATGAATAAACTGGGGTACACACAGACAATGGGATATTATTCAGCACTAAAAAGAAATAAGCTATCAAGTTATGAAAAGACGTGGAGGAAAATTAAATGCTTATTTCTAAGTGAAAGAAACCAATGTAAAATGGCTACACATTGTATGATTCCAACTGCAAGAGATTTTCCCAAAGGCAAAACTATGGAAATTGTAAAAAGATCAGTGGTTGCCAGGGGATGGAGGAGAGGGAAGGATGAATAGGTAGAGCACAGAGAATAAGCTTAGTGCAGTGATACTATTCTGTATGATACTATAAGGCTGGATACACGTCATTATACATTTGTACAAACCCATAGAATGCACAACATCAAGATGTGTGCACTCTGGGCTCTGGATGATGATGATGTGTCAATAAAGGTTCATCAACTGTAACAAATGTACTCTTGTGGGGGATGTCGATAATGTATACATACATATGTAGGGACGCAGGTTTTTGAGAAATCTCTAGACCTTTCTCTCAATTTTGCTGTGGACCTAAAACTGCTTTAAATAAATGAAGTCTATTAAAAAACAACAACTCCAGATAAGCTGACTTAAATCTAAAAAATAAAACTGCAAAATTCTTAGCAGCAAACTTGTGTGACTATCTTTTAAACCCAGGATAGGGAATAATTTATTTAAAAGGGCATGAAAAGCAATTACAGTAAGTCCTCACTTAACACTGTTGATGGGTTCTTGGAACTGTGACTTTAAGAGTAACAATGTGCTGCAGGTCCTTTAATAAAGCTGTTTTGTCAATATCATTTCTTTTCTTTGAGACAGGGTCTCACTATGCTCCCCAGGTTAGAGTGCAATGACCTGATTCCAGCTTACTGCAGCCTTAACTCTTGGTCTCAAGTCATCCTCTCACCTCCACCTCCCAAGTAGCTGGGACTACAGGTGTGCATCACCACTTCTGGCTAATGTTTCTTTGTTTATAATATCACTTCCTTATAACATTGATGAGAAAAAAGAAACTGGTTTCATTATACGTTGTTTTGCTTAAAGTCAGTTCCCAAGAACCAATCAATGACATCAAGTGAGGACTTACTGTATGATAAATAATGGACAAATTTGACTTAAGAATTTTTTTATCGAAAGATGCACAGCAATGACAAAAACTGTATTTAGGATTCTGAGTTTGTAAATACTAGTAAACTGTGCAGACGATTAATATTTTGCTTTATATCCAGTATTAAATCTGATCAACTCCAGCATTTTAATGGCAAGCTATGAAAATACCTAAATAACTGCTCACATAATCTTACGGAATATACTGCCCTTTAAACAAAAGAATAAAATGTTATTAATGACTAATAATTAGTTTGCAACAGAGAGATATGGAATTGGAAAATAAGCAATTGATGAACTGTATAATTTTTGCTATTTCTTTGCTTCTGAATTTACTCGTTAACTAAATTAACCTAGCATTTGAGCGCCTAGTATGTGTGAAGCAATACACTATTTTATACAACTTCCTATAGTTGTTCATTTGGATAGTTTACAAATCCCCAGGCCATAAACTATTAATATAACTTTACCCTTTCTACTCCAAATGTACAATAGATAGTAAATGCAAGCCTGTTGATGATAATGATGTAAATTATTCTAAGTATTTGCCAAAGAAGGTAAAAGCATTTAAAACTGTCCCTCCCACACAACCCCAATAAAAGAAAGTGAAAAAGTTAGGAACTGAAAGACATTCACAATGTACACACAGGATTAACATAAGCAATATAAAGAACTCTTATAAACCAATAAGAAAAACAAAAATAGGCAAGAGACATAAATAGGAATTTCACTGAAGAAGCCACATGAAAAAGGCCGGCAAACTTAAAAAGAAGTGTTCTACATCAGTGACAACCAGGAAAATGTGCATCAAGATAAAAAATAAGGCAACATTTTACACCCTTTTGATGTGTAAAACTTAAGAAGAGAATATCAAGTGTAGGAGAGGATGGATAACCAAAGGATCTTTTATTTCATATACTGCTAATATGAATATAAATTGGTGCAACCATATTGAAAGTTCTGCATCATCTCTTAAGTTGAACATTCACCTACCCTATGAGGTAGCAATGCTACCTCCAGGTGTATAATAGAAACTGTGGCACATACACAGTAGGAAACATGCACAGACTGTCCATAGGATCTTTGCTTATAATTACAAACAAAACAAAACAAAAAACAGAAAATAACTGCTCAACAAGAGAGAGTGGATAAATATCCAAACATCCACCAAAGGAGAGTTAATGAATATTTCACTCAATGAAATATTATACAGCAATTTAAATGAATGACTATAGCACCATGCAAAAATGTGGATCAATCTTATTTATAATAGGTGAAAAATCAAGTTCAAAAAGATTATATTCACAATTCTATACAAACAACTAAAAGACGTTTAGATTTACATGTCCAACTAACCTATACACAGTAGTCTCCTTTTATCCACCGAGAGACCCTCAGTAAATGCCTAAAACCATGAACAGTACTTAACTGTATATACACTTTTCCTTTAACATGCATACTGATGCTAAAGTTTAATTTATAAATTAGGCACAGTAGGCGTTAATCAACTAATAATAAAATAGAACAATTATAACTATACTGTAATTACAGTTATGAGTGTGGTCTCTCTCAAAGTATCTTAGTACTTATAAATATCTTATAGTACTATACTGTACTCACCTATTTTTGGACTACAGTTGACCATGGGTAACTGAAACCGTGGATAAGGAGGGACTACTATACAAGGAAGAGAATGAACACAGGACTCAAAAATGATGACCTAGATGACAAGAAGGTGGAAATAGAGGGATAGAATAGAGGAAAACTATAGGTAGGTTAAAGCTCCTAGCTTGTTTTGAGAGAGGGGGAGTGGTGGTCCATGAGTACTTATTAAAATATTTGATAGACAGATGATTAATCCAAGCAGTGTGCCTGATGTTTAATACATTTTTTAAAAATCCAAAAGTTGCATAAAATTTGTTCAATGACAATTCTGAAACAGGGAGAACAAACATCTCCTTAGAGAATCCCTAAGGTAGCAACTACAGGGAAGGGAAAACGACATGATTAATGTATAAAATATACGATACTCAGGCCAGGTACAGTGGCTCACATCTGTAATCCAGGCACTTTGGGAGGCCAAGGCAGGTGGATCGCTGGAGTCCAGCAGTTCAAAACCAACCTGGGCAACATGGCAAAACCCCGTCTCTCCAAAAAAATATAAAAATCAGCCATGCATGGTGGCTCACACCTGTAGTACCAGCTACTCGGGAGGCTAAGGTGGGCAAATCACTTGAGCCCAGGAAGCAGAGGTTGCAGTGAGCCGAGATCACATCACTGCACTTCAAGCTAGGTGACACAGCAAGATCCTGTCTCAAAAATAAAAAAAAAATATATATAAAACTTTCAGCACATGTATTGTGTGGTATGTATTCTATAATCAAAAATAAATTCCAAATTTTGTCATAACTACATTCCATTAAATTAAGGTATATATGAGCTAGGGCAGTAAAACTTTCACCAATTTGATAAGTCACTGTCAAATTTCCAAAAGAGATAAATCCTAACAGCATTATATAAGTCTTGTATATCCACTCATCTTTATGAGGCACTTCAACACTACCTTCACATCTAAGGTGTTTACTGTCATCAAGTACACTGTCCCATGCTTTCCTGATCTTCATTTTTTACAGGCAATATTTATGTATATAATGTCACACAAATTTCATTTTTGTGATTGCAAAAAAAGCCAAGTATGGTAACAGAGCTAGTTTCAAACAAGATGTCATCAGATAAAATTAAGAGAAGCTAGACATGCATCAAGATAAAGGTTCTCTATTTCTGTTTTATTAAGGAATTACTTTTTCATTAGTATATTTTTCCCACTCTCAATTTTAAATCTTTTTGAAGCTTTTAACCAGTTTTCAACTTTGCTGTCAAGTTTGAACTCTGCTGTATATCAAAAGTTAATCATATTAAATGTCATATACTCTAGAGTAAAACTGGTTTTTGAAATAATATAGACATTTGACAATTATCAGCACACTGTATTTTATGAGGGAATAATGTATAATTAACTGTTTTATTCAAATACCATTTATGATATGGAAGTAACATTATTTTAGGTGATGTTTACAAACTACTACTCTATTTGTTTAAAAGTAAACATACTTCTGACGAATGGCATGAAAATTTACCACTGCCAAATTCAAAAAGCAGAAATAAGAGAGCCCAAGGAATCAGATGCTAAGTTCTGGGATAAAGAGATGATGTCTAGGTGTCCCTACTTCTCCCTATTTCAACACTATGTAAATGGTAGGAATTGCAAGACACTAGACCTAATCTCTATAATACTGACAGATGACCAAAAAAAAAAAAAAAACCACCATGGTAGAGCCATCATTTAGTAACACTAGTTTAACACAGAGACTTTTACTTGGTAGTCAAGAAATATTTAGAAAGTTATTTAGCAAGTTTAATTCAGTAAAGTATGCGCTGCAATTTACAAACATCGTGGTAGTCTATAAGAGCAGCATCAAACCTAAGCTGAAAAAACACACGGTATTGATATATTCAAAGAAACTGTTGCTATACTTCATTACTGTCTATTACTAAATCCATACTACTGCACTTTTCTTTGAGACAGGGTCTCACTCTATCACCAAGGCTGGAGGTGCAGCCGCATGATCTTGGCTCACTGCAACCTCCACCTACCAAGTTCAAGCGATTCCTGTGCCTCAGCCTCCCCAGTAGCTGGGACTACAGGCGCATATCACCACACCGGGCTAATTTTTGTATTTTTAGTAGACAGGGGTTCACCATGTTGGCCATGTTGGTCTCGAACTCCTGACCTCACATGATCCACCTGTCTCAGCCTCCCACAGCACTGGAATTACAGGTGTGAGCCACCACGCCCAGCCTGCACTTTTTTTTCTTAATAAAGCAGTGACTCATAATTGAAATATTCTGAGATTTAAAAAGTAAAAAAAAAAAAAAAAAAAAAAAAAAAAAAAAAAGCTAATTAGATCCACTCATCTAGAACCAGAGGCAAGAAAAAAATTTTTAAACTACTGTGATTTCTATCTTAAAACTCTCTGAGCTTCATTTTTCTTCAAAATTCTAGTAAGTAAAATGAGATGAAAAAAAAGAAAAAATGGACTCTACGGCCATGGGACTTTTAGGTGGGAAAAGTCTGTCAGTCTTTAAGTGACAGAACTATGAGCAACTTTTATTTTCTTTTGTGCTTTTCCACATTTTCTGGATTTTCTGTAATACATGTGCATTACATTTCTAATTTGAAAACAATGTAAAGTCTGTCTTAACTACCCAGCTTACCTTCTCATACTAACATCCCCCAAACCACCCTAAAATTGTAATCCTCCCAACTCAGACCTTCCACTTTCCAGTGTCACTGCAAAATTAGACACCACCTTCTAATTTTCCATTAAATGAGTAAACTACCAGTGTGCTATATGGAAGAACGATGTAACTATTATAGAAATCCGTTTAGTACTTTTAAAGGGAATATTTTTGGGAAAAGGGATTAGAAACGTAAATTAAAGAAAACTACGTAATTTCATATGTCAAAGATTATAATGAACTTCTCTTAAAATAATCTAGACATCCCTCATCCTAGGTGACAAATGGAGCCTTCTCATCAATGTATTGTGCTCCTACTAAGTGTCAAACACAGAACTAGGTTACATATGACTATAAAATTTTAAAGCAAAGCACAGACAGTCTAGAGTAATGTCAAATCTTTTGGGAAGTTTTGGGCAAGCATGTGACACCTTTCATGAGAAAGAGTAATTCTTAATGAAGAAATCCTGTAAAAAGATTATTTGTACTATGATTCTTTGTGAAATATTAGACCGTATTTACAATAATAAAACACTGCTACATTATAGACTACCAAGTTGAATGTAGAAATCATTTTTCCTTGTTACAGATGGAGCTAACAAGTTAAGTTAATGTTGGTAAATTACATTTTTGGCCAATCTGTAGAAAGTTCACACCACTATAACATTAGATGCAAAATATTTATAGTTCCCCAGAACTGTGGCAATTTAAAGAATGGTACAGTGGGGCCGGGCACAGGGGCTCACACCTGTAATCCCAGCGCTCTGGGAGGCCGAGGCAGGCAGATCATGAGGTCAGGAGTTCAAGACCAGCCTGGCCAACACAGTGAAACCCCGTCTCTACTAAAAATACAAAAAATTAGCCAGGCGTGGTGGCAGGTGCCTGTAATCCCAGCTACTCGGGAGGCTGAGGCAGGAGAATCGCTTGAACCTAGGAGGCGGAGATTGCAGTGAGCAGAGATCGCACCACTGCACTCTAGCCTGGGTGACAGTGCGAGACTCCATCTCAAAAAAAAAAAAGAAGAAATAGTGTAATGGGAAACATATAGACCTGGGTTCAAACTCAGACACACAATGTAACCATAAGCAATTTACTTAATATTCTTGAACTTAAGTTTCCTGATCCACAACATGAAAATAACACCTACCTTATTGGATCGCTGTAAAGATCAAATGAGGTGTATAGGATACTAAGTACAATGTCTGATATGTAGCAAATAATTTTTAAAATGTTGTTTGTACTCTCTTATAATTCTCCTCTAGTACAATTATCTATACTCTCTTCTGGAAAGCAAAAACCTATCTTGTCATCTTTATATCCTCCAACATAGCTTTGGTAGATACTACATAACTGTTTGGTGAAATTAACCCCCGTAATTTAAGGGTAACTATCTCAACTTTCCACTTGAGCAAGTTACCTCTATCTAAATAAAATCTGCTGAGAATGGAATTTAAAATTCCCAGACCAACACTTTATTGGGCATTTTGATGAAGAAAATGAATCTCCAATAATCAACAAGATAGCTTTATTAGCACACTGCTCAATATTTGGTCTGCATTCTACAAAATTACCATTGTAGCCAACACTTTCATTTTGAGATTCTTTACAGTTTTCATTAATCCAGGTTCCTTGAAAATAAACTTTAGCTTCTTTGGCATTGCAAAAATGTCTAAGTTTTCTGCTATACTTCAAATAAAAAATAAAGAGAATACAACACAACAAATTAGTTATGAGATAAAAATTAGAAATTGGCCATTTTAAACAGCCAATTTTTATTTTTATTACGGTAAATATTCTTCCTTATACCTTGAAACCTCTAGCCACCAAAGTTTACATAGTTTATTAACGCTTCCTTGTTGAATAAGCCTCCTGAATTACTACCAATACTTAAAAACATTACTCCATGCTATTACAGTAATTAACAGGACAGAATACTGTCGTTTCAGATTTTCTTAGTTTGCCTTTCCACGACCAAAAGCTAATTCCAGCTCAAGCAGTGGAGTATTTCAAATTCTACAATTTGAAAAAATAATGAAAAGCTGGATATATTTCTAAATAAATATCAATTTCATTAAAGGTAGGTTGTAATATGTAACTTTCAGAGTAAAACAAGTATTCCTGAGACAGGATACATAGCAAAGTAACAGTTTTAACCATTAAATACATCTTAAAACTGGCTACAGAATTTCTTAAATACTTAAAATCTGTATGGCAGAAAAGAATTAAGAATGTCATATTAAACAGTATTTCAGTCTAAGTTCAAACAATTTAGAAGCTTTTAAAAAAACTGATTCTTGAAACGAAAGTTTAATAAATACTTGGTTACTGTACACTAAGTTTCAGGACCCAATGAAATAAAATGTTTGAACGGATGAAAATATTTGGTGAAGCAAACTTTATGACTATCTTTAGTGTTGATGTAAGTAATATTCTCAAAAATTTTAATAAACATGATAAAGTTTAAATGTAATAACTTTTATCAAAACTGGGAGTCAAATAAACCAAGAAAATGACTTGGATATATGACAACCTATAAGGTAACACTTAATAAAAACTATTCTTTTTTCTGGAAGGGGTTATATTTCAGTTTATCTAGAAGCTTAACTTTAGGTGTTCCTCTATTTTGGTCGTATTTCTAAGTCATCATATTGAAAATTTCTTCCTTCTTTGCTTGCTTCCTTGTTATTACCAAAATTGATCTTTTTAATTAAAAGATCCTAAATGTTGTATTTTAATACACATGAAAATATAATTTTCAGTTCCAGTGCCAAAGTAGGTGTCTTTTATGCCAACTTTCTATAAAATACAAGTAACAATGCCAAATATATTATAACTCGAACACTGCTCAATTCAAAAGAAAACTGACCCTATCATCCTTCTCAATCAAAACCAAAGTATGTTTTTCATGGTTCAAGACCACGTAATGTAAAGTATTTCTCACTTGCCTCACATCATCTCCATTTTAAAAGCTGACGCAAATTATTTACTATTAATAAAATAGTAAATTACATTCATTTAGCAAATGTGGTATGCTGTACGATCTGCTTATAAAAGGCTAACTGTAATTAAAATATTACATAGCAACATTTTCAATGATATGAAATTCAGCTTTGCATTACCAAAGGATTCTAAATGTGCAACACTGCATTGGTATACATTGTTACAATCTCTATTTTTGTGGAGGAATATCAACTATTATACCAACGTTTTCAACCTTACGTCTGACTGCACAAGAAACCAAACTTATAAAGAGATTTCTTAAAAAGTGTATTTAAACAAGAAATTTAGATGCAGTTGCAATACTTAATTTTGACATCAAGAATCAACTGTTTCAGAATTTCTAGATTTAGTCTTTCTTTAAAAAAATTAACTGTCCAACACACAAAAAGACATGCAAGCATGCTATTTTTTTCCCTAATTCCCATCTACAATCTTCGAGTAGCTAAAAGATAACTATATTAAAATAAAGCAAAATAACTTTTAAGTCAAAAAAACATGAAATTTTAACATCTTTGTTAAAATTCAGATGTAAACACTTCTGGAACACTGCCAAGTAATGAAAAACCCGACAGGGTAGCTTAAGTCCCCATGTACACCATAGAGATCTAAAAACGAAAATCGTGCCTACATCATCAAATATTTAGCTGGAAATGGGAAAATAATAATACTGCTACTCGACATGGACTTAACTAAGCGATCTATTTTGCTCTTATCTTTTGCAGACATGTGGTGCCCAAGTTTTCCCTTTCTCATTAGTAAACAACTTATATAGCTCTTTCTCTGGTGCTCAAATGAGAGGGAAAATGAAAGTCTGAAAAGCATCAGCATCTCAGCTTCCGGATCTGGGCAGGGGTAGCCGAGAAAGGCACCGTGTATCTATCACTTAGTTTTAAAAAAAAAAAAAAAAAGGAAAAGAAAAAGATAACTCTCAAAATAGAGGAAAGAAATTCTGTCACCTGAAGAGGGCTGGCGAAGTGAAGCAAGCATTTGGTGAGACTCGTTTTTTTTAAAAAAAACTTGTCCAGGGGCTGGAAGTTATGGGGGCGCTCTTTGTGCGGAGTCTGAGGGGAGGGGGAGGGACAAGAAAACAGCTTGGGAGTCATTCAAAAGAGTTTAAGGAGCCGAGTACGGAGGAAAGGCGGGGCGGGGCCCAGCCGCGCGAAGGGAGGGGGCGACAGGGGTGTTCGCGGGCAGCTCTGACACCGCGGGAGGGGGCGACGGGCCGGCCTCTCCAGGGACCGGGCGAGAGCAGGCTCCAGCTGCAGCAGGGCTGCAGAGATGGGGTTCCCTCTGGTAGGCAGAATCAAAGCAAAGCGGTGGCAGGCCAGGGCTTTGGCGGGGGAGAGGGTCTGGCTCCCGAGGGAAGCAGTTCCCGAGTGACATCCCGGACTTTCCGCACTTAGCGGGCTAGGGGCGCGGCGGCCGCAGGGCTTTCCTTGGTCCCCGACGCCGCGCGGGGCTCTCTCCCTGTCTACTCAGCCAGCGACTCTCGCCAGGGCCGCGGCCCTTACCTGCAGTTCCGTGAGCATAATCTCCCCCCGTTCGGGGTTGGACGCCATTGCGCTCCGGTATGGACTCCGCACCTGGAGGCGGCCGCCGCTGGCAAAGGGAGAAGGCGGGACGGGGCTCAGGGTGGGGGGTGAGGAACGGGGAGAGAAAGAAAAAAAAAACACAAAAACTAGGAATTCATGGAGGCGCAGCCCCTGCTGGAGGCGCGGCTTATTCCGTCCGGTTCATCGAGAGCGGCGGGGGAGCGAGGGCACTCGTAGCGGGCTTCCTCTCGCCGCCCGCCCGCCGCCGCCGCCGCCCGCACCGGACTGTTCGCCTAGTCGCTCCCTCTGGGCGACGCCAGGAGCCGCCTCAAGTCTCTCCGTGCGGGGCGCTGCGGCCGCGGCTGCAGCTCCTCCTGTCGCACCATTTGGCTGTCACCGCGTCGCAAAAGCGGCCTCACTTGGCGGCTGCCAGCACACGTGACGGCGGCAGTCACTGCCTCTCATCGGGCTGGGAAGGTGGGGCAGAGGGGTTCCCCAGGGCTAGCAAGGCGAGGGGGCGGGGCGGTTTCCGACCCGACTCCGCGGCGAGGGCAGCCATTGGACTCGGCTGGGGTGAAAATGAGGGGAAAGGACTGGGCTGGAGTCTCTGGGGAGGCGGGAAGAGGAAGAAAACACACGCCTACTTTCCTGCTGCGTTAACGGCCTCACTGTGAACACTAGAACTCGGGAGCCTGCTGGCTGTTGTTTTTTTAGGTTTTTTATTTTTTTTCTTTTTCTTTTTTCCCCCCCAGTTCTATCTTGCCGAAGCCTGGGCCTAACTTTAACAGGCACTTTTGTAACCTCCACAACCCAAAAAGCTTCGGAACTCAGATCTTACAGATTACTCCTCTGTTCTCCCCTTGCCCGGCCATCCCCATCAACCCAAACTAATAATCTTGCCTTTTGCTCACCCTCTTCCCTAGCCCACAGCGCGCCTTCTGGACCAGTTAAGGTGCGCAGCTTGCTAAACGGGTCTGGTCTGTACTTTTCATGAAATGTAAGCGGCTGGATCCCTGGCAACTTTTAATGCATAGCCTTTAAGATGCCTTTTTCTTGAAGCTGAACTACTGTTTCTTGTGCTGGAGAACTCTAGAGCTGAGAATTCGCTGGTTTTTTGGATTGTTTTAACTTTATTTAAAGAGGGAGGAGGTGGGACGGGATTACCCTCGGGAAAGGAAAAAAGCCAACTCTCCTTGTCGTGGTAAGCATTAAAGCTGACCTGACTACTTAGTAACATATAGCTAAGTAGAGTAAATCTAGGTGTTTGTTTTTAATGACACTGTAGTATTAAGGAATTTAGAAGTCTCCCACAGGTAGCTTTTGTTTTTGTTTTGTCTGAGCAGTGAATGGATAGGTAAACACGTAACTTTCAATTTTTTGAAGCTGCGGTGCAATTCCTTTGTTAAAAACTACCTGGAGAAAGTGGTAAGGGTTATTTAGGTAGGTTGCTACTTAGGAAGGACATTCGTTGACATAATTCTTAGGAAGCGTAATATTACGTACTTGTCACACGCTCCGTGTAAATCTGTTGGGCTGATGCTAGGACTTATGTTTATCCTTTTGCCTTCTCAAGTCTCATATATCAATTCAGCAAACATCTATTGAAGATCTGGAGTTCTGTGGCCACAGTTTCTGAATTCTAACTCATATGTGTGTGATAAAGAATTTTTCTGGTGTGTACTTCACAAGTCTTACAACTATTTATATATCTAATATATTGCCTTGGTTGAAAGTGATAATTAAATTTACGTGAAAGAACACTTGGAAAGGCCAGGATGTGATTACCTTTCCTGGTAACTAGAAGCCAGATGGTGTCCTAGGCTTTGGAGTTACAGCAAGGATTAAGAGTTCTTATCCGGCCAGGTGCGGTGGTTCACGCCTATAATCCCAGGACTTTGGGAGGCCAAGGCAGGCGGATAATCTGAGGTCGGGAGTTCGAGACCAGCCTGGCCAACATGGTGAAACTCTGTCTCTACTAAAAATACAAAAACTAGCTGGGCATGGTGGCCTGCGCCTTGTAATCCCAGCTACTCCGGAGGCTGAGGCAGGAGAATTGCTTGAATCTAGGAGGCAGAGGTTGGAGTGAGACTCTGCCTCAAAAAAAAAAAAAAGAGGTCCTTATCCTTGGAGTGACTGGAGAATTCTTTGGGGAAGCCAACTTACATCTAAACAACAATAATTTTAAGTAATAGATACAAAGTGTTAGGGGAGCACTGCATGCTTGTGTGTGTGTGTGTGTGTGTGTGTGCATGTTTTATTGTGGTAAAATGCATAATCAAATTTATTGTAACCATTTTCAGTGTACAATTCAGGGGCATTGAATGCACACAGATTTATTTATTTATTTTTGAGACGGAGTCTCGCTATGCCACGAGGCTGGAGTGCAGTGGTGCCATCTCAGCTCACTGCAACCTCCGCCTCCCAGGTTCAAGTGATTCTCCTGCCCCAGCCTCCTGAGTAGCTGGGACCACAGGCACGTGCCACCACGCCTGGCTAATTTTTGTATTTTTAGTAGAGACGGGGTTTCACCATGTTGGTCAGGATGGTATCGATGTCTTGACCTCGTGATCTGCCCGCTTCGGCCTCCCAAAGTGCTGGGATTACAGGCATGAGCCACCGTGCCCGGCCTACAGATTTATTTTTGTCACAGCTTACTGCAGAATGGATTTGAGATGGCTGTCATACACATAGAAGGTGATTAATAATGGTGGAACTAAGTTAACTGTGCAAGGGCTTAGAAATACAGTCAATGAGCAGTCTTTGTAAAAATTAATTTAGATATAAATGTTCACATTTCAGCATCATGTAATTTTAGAACTAGAAGTGACTTGAAATACCTAGCTTAACTCCTATTATAGGTAGGAAAAAAATAACAAATAGTTTCCTTAGCTATTTAGGAACAAGACAACAGTATTACTTAGTGGCAGAGGTGGGGACTATTACCTAAGTCTCCTAATTGCCATTCATGCTTATTTTAACCTTCACCATGCCACTATAATAACTTTAAATTGATATTAAACTGAAAGCATTAGACTCTCTTAAATTTTTACCATAGAAAAAGACTTTAAATTTTACATACTTCTAATGTTAAAACAATGTTAATAATTAAAAAAAATTTTTTTGAGACAGTCTTGCTCTTTTGCCCAGGCTTGACTGCAGTGGCATGATCATAGCTCACCACAACCTCAAATTCCTGGGCACAAGGGATCCTCCTGACTCATCCTCCCAAATAGCTGGGACTATAGGTACACACCACTGTTGATAAGGAATAATAATTTTACATTTCACCTATAAATTTAAGCAACAAATATACAAAGTTTTAAAAGTTATGGAATTATTTCTGAGATTAGCCGTGCTAGGGAAAGTAGTACAAAATGGAGGCCAACAATATTAAAACTACTTGATAATCTGAAATATGTGATGATTTAGACAGCAAATTAGTTTCATTTAAGCTGAAATTTACTACCCAGGTAACATTCTCTGTTGAGGGGGAAAAAATGTAATAGGACGTGGATCATACTTACCAGACTGCAGCACACTTGAAAAAGTTTTAATAGAAACACATACCAGCTTGATTCAGATGGGTTGTATTGGGCCCCTGTTTACAAATGTGTTTAGGGAATCCTCAATATAGTTCTGAAGTTGTCGTCTAATTTACGTTAACAATAAAAAAAAAAAAAAAGAAGAGTTTTTTTAGCATCCATTTAAGAGGGCAAAGTCCTTAAAATTATCTGGATTGTATCACTAGTTATGCGGGTACCTTTTTAAATTTTTCATAAATATTTTAAAGGTCTTTAAGAAGTAGAAATGACCAAAAATCTAGACCGAATAGAAAGTGTTATCTTTTTTTCTTAAAGATGAGATGTTACAGGAAAAATTCTAGAAAAGCTAACAATTGTTTTTTTTTTTTTTCCTGTGTTTTTGAAACAGATATTCTGATAATATGGGCCCTCTTTTTCCTTAAATTTCAAGTGAAATGAGACAGGAACCATATATCCAGGGAAAGGGCCAGAAACCTTTATTTTGTGAGTCACATTTTTTATTGCCTTCCGTTGTGTATTTCCCTGTTGCTCTTCCTTAATATTTGTAAACTGTGCAAATTCAAACTTGTCCCTACAGTATGATGGAGAATCAATACGAGAGTTTTGTTTTCCTTTCGTTGTTGTTGTTTTCTATGTTCGTGTTAGAAGAAAAAGCCCACCCCTGCTTCCAAAAGATTAGAATGAAGTAGCAGTGGTAATCAAAGTAAGAGTGCCTAAGGAAAGGCAAAACTCCAGAGGACAGAATAAGAATTACTTGGTCACCACCCTTTTCTTAAGAAACCGCCTTGTAGAAATCATTCTCTTGTATGAGCTCTGAAGATAATTTTGAGAACAGGGTTCTTAAGATAAAGTCAAGAACACAGAAGAGTAGTCAGCTATAGTGACTACAGTAGCTGCTTTTTAGAATGTCAGCTCAGTCCACATCCACTTGACTGAGAATTCCTCCTATTCCCAGAGATATCTCTGAAGCCATGTTGACTCTGCTTAACATACCTCTTCCAGTAAACTATGATTAGATCACTGATAGACCATATCCAGGTTTAGCTGATCAGATTTTCCCTCTAGGACTTTGGAAACAGATCATTGGAATGCTGATCAATTGGCAGTCTAGAGTGGCAAGGTGTTGTTCTATGGATTGGATAGCCATTTTCTGCCAGGTACACAACGATGCAGAAAAACTGCTCTTTGGAACGAGAAAAAAATTTAATTCTTCCTATCACTGGGAATATAATGATTACCACAGCATACCTGGTCGCTTTTTTTTTTTTTTTTTTTTTTTTTTTTTAATTTTTTTTTTTTTGAGACGGAGTCTCGCTCTGTCGCCCAGGCTGGAGTGCAGTGGCCGGATCTCAGCTCACTGCAAGCTCCGCCTCCCGGGTTCCCGCCATTCTCCTGCCTCAGCCTCCCGAGTAGCTGGGACTACAGGCGCCCGCCACCTCGCCCGGCTAGTTTTTTGTATTTTTTAGTAGAGACGGGGTTTCACCGGGTTAGCCAGGATGGTCTCGATCTCCTGACCTCGTGATCTGCCCGTCTCGGCCTCCCAAAGTGCTGGGATTATAGGCGTGAGCCACCGCGCCCGGCCACCTGGTCGCTTTTGTCATGGAACTTGTAGTTTGGTAAAACAGGTACAATGATAAGGTAAATTCATAATACTTTAAACATAGGGCAGAGAATCTTTTCCTAAGTACTTCACACTTAAACTGAGTTCTCATAAGTGTGTAAATGTTAACTGGGGGGGAAAAAAAAGGTGTAAACAGCCTTCCAGAGAGAGAGAATAACATAGATAAATAGTTCTAATGTGGGTGGGGGAAACTTTATTGTAATTACTGCAAGGTTAAGTAGGTTATAGCAAAGAGATGGGGGAATAAGTAAGAGTGTGTAGACCATATGTATCAGGATAGGCTATGCTATAGGTTATCCTATGTATAGGATAGGTTATGCTGTGTAACAAAATACTCCAAAAGCTTGTCAGTAGTCTACAAGAAGGTTTATTTACCTCCCATCCTGCATGCTTAACATGGCTCTGCTCCATGTCATCTTCACTCTGGACTGAGGCTGACTGAGCAATCTAACATCATTGTCATGGCAGAAGGAAAAGTGGTAAAGCATGGTTCTTAAAGTATAGGCTCACATTTTTTTTCTCTTTTCAACAGCCAAACCTTTGCCATGCCTGAGAGCAACAAGGGGGCATAGACAGCGGTACCACAATGAAGGGTACTGAATGTGGGTGAATAGCAATCCAGTTCCATGTTTAAGATTTTGAAAGCCAGGGAGGGTGGCTTGTTCCTGTAATCCCAGCAACTCAGGAGGCTAAGGGAGGAGGATCATTTGAGGCTTGGAGTTAGAGACCAGTCTTGGCAACACAGCAAGACCCTCTCTCAAAAAATAAAATTTAAAAAAGATTTTGATGTTTATCATAGCAGTAATGGAAATACCATTGAATGAATTTTTCATTTTAAACAAGTCAAAATGGCTGTAATGAGGAAAACAGTTTTGAAATGGCCAAGAGTCAATTTGGAGAGAAAAATTAGGGGGCTGTGTTAGTTTTCTAGGCAGAAAAGGGGTGGGTAGTACTTTAAAGTCGGGTCATGGCAGTAGAAATGGAGAGAAGTCAATAGATTTAATAGATAGGAGAATCTAGTCATGTTCAGAGAAGCAGAGATGAGAATATGTGGTCACAGGATGGCAGAGGAAATATAGCAGGTTTGGTTCTCGATGTCTAAATAGTTGCTGGCTCCAGTCTTCCAGGAAGTCCAGCTACTCTCTTCTTTGTTCTTGGGTTCCTTGTATTCTCCTCATGAATTTCCCTTCCTGCTTAAGCTTGCGTGTGGTTGTGCATGTGTGTGCTTAAGCAAACAGCCATAACTAGGCTATTAAGCCAAGGAGATAACCATCAGAGAAAGCATGACACCACAGTTCTGCCTACAGGATACAAGTAAGTAGGACCAGCAACACAGTTTAACTGGTGTTATCTCTTCTTCCAGTGACTCCGTCTCTACCCATTCTGCTTATTGTTCCCAAAGGATCCTGACACCAGCAAATGTACAAATTATAAACAATGAGTACATATTAGATCTCATATGAACCTTCCCATAGTAGTTTGTTTATACATCTATTTGGGCAGTTTTTTCTCTACACAGTTATTGGATACAGTCTTGCTCTCACACTAAACTTTAAGCTGCTAGAAAAGGCCCATGTGTCTTAGATAGCCTAGTATAGTATCTCTTATGTCGTAAATATTTGTGTGTGTATATATATATGTGCATTTCTGTATGTATTACAGAAATTTAGGTTGTTAGCTAGGGACTGCATGGCCCTCAGAAAATTAGGTAAGCTTGCCTTGAAGGCCCAGTTTCATAGCCTTTAAAGTCAAGAGCCTCTTTTCTCCTAGTCCATTTGAACCCTGAAAGGTTATTCACAAATACTTTCCTGCTTCTCTCTCCCTCCACATATATTCCCACAACACTCCTCTATCACCTTTGTTCTTTGACTATGCCTATATTGATAGGGACCAGAAGCTCAGCCTATAACTTTTAACTACCCAAACCCTCTGTCCTTAAGCATTTCATGAGTTCATTAACTTTGTACCAGACATTTAAGAGGGATCACACTACAGGATCTGATGGCTTTCACCCCGATGTTGGGTCCATTGCTCTTTTTCCACCCACAATAAATTAACAAGCGAATCCTGCTCCTTTCCCTGCTACAGTTTGATCATACTCAGGTTTTTCTGATTCTTAGCTGTTATCCCAAATAAGATTATTTGGACGTTTATTCAAAATATAAACTGTTCTTTTGAAAGGGGTACCAGAAAATACCATTTTTTCTGACTTGGTACATAATCAACTGAATGAATGCTAACTGTCTGAGTTGTATGTATTTGAAGTAATGAAAAGAAACTGTGCTTTAATCACTATTGAGAAGTTGAACTTTTTATTCTTACCCTTGGTGTTACATATTGAATATTGTCCTCTCCAAATTCATATATTGAAATCCTAACCTTCAATGTGATAATATTAGGAGGTGGGGGCCATTGGGAGGTAATTAGGTCATGAGGGTGAAGACCCCATGGATGAGATTAGTGCCCTTATAAAAGAGTCTCCAGAGAGTTCTCCTGCTCTCTTTCTGCCATGTGCGGATGCAATGAGAAGTCAGCAGTCTACAGCGTGGAAGAGGGCCCTCACCAGAACCTGACCGTGCTGCACCCTGATCTCAGACTTTTAGATCCAGAACTGTGTGAAATAAATTTGTTTTACTCATAAGCCATCCAGTCTATGGTTTATTACAGTAACCCAAACAAAGACACTAAGGATCTCTTTATACGCTTTGAAAATTACTGAAGACCCTAAAGAGTTTTTATGTGGGCTATATATTGTGATGTTCACTGTGTTAGAAGTTAAAACTGAAGAATTTTAAAAACCAGAATATACCAGCTCACATTTCGTTAGCCATCAGAGTGATGGCCTCATTCTATGTCACACAACCTCTGAAAAATTCCACTGTACCCCTATGGGAAAATACAAGTGAAAAAGACAAGTGATATCTTAATTAATTTATTTATTTATTTTTGAGACGGAGTCTTGCTCTGTCGCCCAGGCTGGAGTGCAGTGGCATAATCTCGGCTCACTGCAACCTCCGCCTCCCGGGTTCAAGTGATTCTCCTATTTTAGCCTCCCGAGTAACTGGGATTACAGGCATGCGCCACCACGTCCAGTTAATTTTTGTATTTTTAGTAGAGACAGGGTTTCACCATGTTGGCCAGGCTGGTCTCAAACTGACCTCAGGTAATCCGCCTGCCTCAGCCTTCCAGAGTGCTAGGATTACAGGCGCGAGCCTCCGCCTCCGACTGTCGACATCTTAATATTATTACGAAAATAGGTTTAACCTTACAGACTTTCTGAAACGGTTTTTTAGTGGTCCTCAGACCACACTTTGAGAGCTGCTGCTCTAATCTATAAGGCTACCTCTGATGATTCTGGATTAGTAATATTTTTCTACTTGTAAATATGGTAATGTGTTCTCTGTGCTTCCAGAGTTTAAGATCTATGGTGCCAAAATACAAGCTTCTGAAGTTCTATGAGCTGAAGTACAAGCTTCTTGGCCTTTCAAGTGAAATGTTGGTGCTATGTGTGGGAAAATTTGGCCGGCCATGTCAAAATGGAAAAGGAATATAAGTATGAAAAAATTTACGTGATAAACATGACCATTTTACTACTAGTGCTTCCTTTATTAGAAATGTCTTCTGCAACTTAAAAATAGCAATAAAAGTCAATAGATACAAAAATATTGACCATAGCAAACATTTTAAAGGGTTTGGTTTGGGGAGGTGGAAAATGGGGAGCTTGCTTTCCCTACCATCATTTCTTCAACATCCAGCTATCATTCAATCATGTGTATGTACTATCTGAATTAGAGTAAACATAAACTTTTCTATCAAAGAGGACCCAAAATACTATGGCTTAAAGAACACTGAAATTTGCTTCTTTCTCACAAAGACTGTACCAGGAACCCAGGTTTTTTTCTCTTATTGCTGTGCACTTTCTAACTTATTATCATCCACTATAGCATTATTCTCAGCTGCATGGTTGAAGCTGGGTCAAGGAACTCCATGATCTACCTCATGTGAAGGAAAAAGGAGCTTGTAGGATCATATATCTAATGTCTTGAGGCCCAGGCTAAAAATTACACATTTCTGTTCATATTCCAGTCTGAGAATGTCACGTGGCCACACCTACCTTCAAATGAGGATGAGAAATGTCATCTCTAACTGTGTGTTACGGACCTTGCTACAAGTACTCTTCCTTAAGAACAGGGACAGGGTGGAGTTTGACGGACAATTCACAGTATCCACTTCATAGGTATTTGAGTCATTGATTTTTGCCATTGGTAAAGCATTCTACTTCTCAGGCTTTAAAATGCGAGCTTCAGAGAAAATGTATTATTTGTATCAGTTATAAAAAAAAAAAAGACAGCAAATTCTTAGAAAACTCCCTCCTAGCTTGAACCTTCTTAGAACCCAGCCACCGTTCTGTAAGAAGTCAAAGCTTCATGGAAAAGCCATATATATAGGTGTTGTGGTCGATAGTCCCAGCTGAGCCTAGCCTTCAAATCATCCCAGCCCAGTCACCAGACAGGAGAGTAAAGACCTATTTTCTTCTTGGTAAGAGATCTTCCATTGTCAGCTCTTCCAGCCCCCATCAGTTCAAGTTGCTTCCAGCTGTTAGAAGAATCCTATTTGAGGTCCTAGACATCATGGAAAGAGACAATCCCCACTAAGCCCTTTACAAACTCCCAAATCATAGAATTTGTAAGCATAATAAAACGGTCGGTTGGTTGGTTTGGTTGGGGGTTGGGGAGACAGAATAATAGATATACACGGCAATAAATACATGGCAATATTTAACTAGAACATACATTCCAAGTCAGATATTTAAATAGGCCCTCTTCTCAAATTTCCCATGATAGAATTTTTTGAAATATTTAAGTTATCTAAAGTGAGTGATTAAAAACAGGTTAGCTTGGCCAGGAGGAGTGACTTACACCTGTAATACCAGCACTTTAGGAGGGCGAAGCAAGCAGATCACCTTAAGTCAGGAGTTTGAGACCAGCCTGGCCAACATGGTGAAACCCTGTCTCTACTAAAAATACAAAAAAAAAAAAAAAAAAAAAAAAAAAAAAAATAGCCGGCATGGTGGCACACACCTGTAGTCCCAGCTACTCAGGAGTCTGAGCCAGGAGAATCACTTGAACCTGGGAGGCAGAGGTTGCAGGGAGCCTAGATCACACTACTGCACTCCAGCCTGGAAGAGAGACTGAGAATCCATCTCAAAAACAAAACAAAACAAAACGAAAAACCAGTTTAGCTTTTATAATTCATTCACTCATTTCACAAAATTTATGGAGTATCTAAAATTTACTGGGATTATACCTGCATACACACATTAGGACCCAGTTACATTCAGTCCTGTGTTTCCCATGTAGATTTTGAGCTTCTTGAGTGAAAACAATATTACTTCTGTAATCTTCACAGCATCCAGTAAAATATAAAGTTTAATATGAGTAGAAAGTGCTTGATAAGAACTTGTTTGATGATTTTTAAAATTTATAATAGAAGTGTATATATATATATCCATTCTTTATGTGCATACATACTACTTATTCAGGTGTGGCTGAAAAATGTGTGTTTTCTAATGAAAAGTAACAACTGCTAGTTGTAAGTACTTATAAAATATAAAAACGATTTTAAAATATGTCACTTTATAAAGATTCTTATGAAGGGTTTCCTATCAAAGATGCTATTTTGGCAGTATTACAGTCATTTGCATATTTATTTTTATATGCTGGTAATTCACATGATCTGTGTATTGCTTTTACAGTTTAACTGTAAGCCTCTTGCCAAAAGAAATTTTATTTTTAAAGTATCTTATCGCTACACACACATATGCAAGCAGTCTGAATTGTATAAAATATAAGATCCACATTTCAATTGCTTTACTTTGTTGCCTATCACAACTAGAGCTTCCTAAAATTCTCCTTTATTAGAGCAAAATGTGGCTGATTCAAATATCATGCTTCAGCTGCCTTCATCATTTGAATGAAATAAGCTCCCAGCAAGATGTATTCAAGAAACTATGGTTCAAACTGTGTTATCCTGCTAAACAGCAATCTGCTAAACATTTCTGAAGCAATTTAACTGTGACTTAGTTGCAAACAATGTGAACACTTAATCTATAACTTGAAAATTCAAGACTTTTCTCATGAGTTCACTTGCTTCAGAGAAAGATACTTCCTATTTTCTTATGAGCTAAGAATGGAAAGCTAAGAACTATTAAAACAATGAAAATGATCAAGCTTATAAGTTGAGTTTGTATTAAATCTGAAGTATTGTAGATATAATGATATTATATCACCTATTGTAGGTATAAACATATTGTAAGGGCTTTTACCCAAAAGAATAGGACTTGCTTTTAAATTTATTCTGGGTTACATTTGTCTTACCATAAATTTTTCATTAATATATCCTACCTATATTATTAACATCATTTTTTCACTGTTTTCTCATACTGATAAACTCTGTATTTGGAGTAATTATTTGCCTAAAAAATGCATGCCATCTTCACGAGGCCAACATTCCAAATATATTTTTTGCACTGAGTTAATAAAATATGTTACATTAATGAACTATACAATAATCTTTAATACTGATCAAACCATGTTTAAATTTGAAATTCACTATATTTATCAATATGTGAATAAAGATAAAGGAAAATGGACACAGGTTTATCAAAATAAGGGAAAGTAAATCCTCATTCTTATTTTACGTCAGTTATTTTTAAAGATGTTATTTAGGCTATGACTAATATGTCGAAACTCACCATGTAGACATCGTGTGGGTATAACTGTACAATGTTAAAGTTCACTTACGTTTGTTTAAAATAACTGTTGATTAGCCAGATTTTCTTATATTTCAACCTCTTGGCTTGGCATTGTGTGAGTAGTGTAGTAATAGAATAATAATAAAGCAAATAATTTTTTGTAGCCTAACTCAATTTTTCACTTTTGAACTATCTTTCTAAAACCATTAACCTTCAAATGCATTTTTCTCTTCCAACTGATTCGTGATGTAGGCTAACATTTTAGTTATGGCAGCTCTGAATTAATCATTTTTCATTAGTACCTGTTTTACTTACCCTAGGTACCATGCTGAAAGTTGATTCAATTTGGGCCTTTTCCTATCACTTAAATGCTGAAAGAATTTAAATTTCTTAGTTATAATGATAAACTCAACTCATTTGTTTTTATTTGAAAGGTAAATGAAGCCAGAAGCTATAAAGACTTTTATGAAAATAAAAAGCGTACTCAAAGTGTTAGATTTGATTTGTTTGGTATGCAGTGTTTACAGGACATCCTTTGCCTAAGGCAGTATTAATGGATGAAATTCAGGACATTCCTGGCAGAGATTTGAGGTGTTATGGTGAAGATTTTCTATATATTCATTCCCTCTACACTTGCTGTGATATTGACGTGGTCTTTTGGATAGATATAGCTTGTACACAAATCATAGTTACATCTATAATTGGCAAAGTATGTTTTTCAGCATACCATCATTTTTTTCTCCTGCTCTCCTCTACTTACCTCCTTCTCTAGCCCATGTGGTTAGAAATTACTTTCAACAGATTGGTGAAGATGTGTAGAATAAGGGTAATATTCCACAAGCTACAGCATCCACTCTTTTTATGGTTTGAATTTTTTTCTCTATCTCTATATACTTCTGAAATCTGTAATTCTTGTGTGTTTTGAACCTAACTCATCCCCCCAAAACAATTCTAACTTTAATATCCTCCCTCAATAATCCATATCTTCCTTATCAGTTACAGTCTTAAAATTCTCCCTTTTGTCAAATCTATATACAGTTGTTCATGAGTGATTGTTTTCAGGACCACCCCCTCGTATCCAAATCCACAGATGCTCAAATCCCTTGTGTAAAATGGCATAGTATTTGCATATACCCTACCCTGTATATTTTAAATTATCTCTAGATTACTTAGAATACCTAATAAAATGTAAATGCTGTGTAAATTAATTGTTATACTGTACTGTTCAGGGAATGATGACAAGTAAAAATGTCTGTACCTGTTCAGTACATATGCAACCATCCATTTTTTAAATGTTTTCAATCTGATGTTGGTCGAATTCAAAGATAGGAAATTCATGGATACAGAGAGCTCTCCACTATCAACTTTGAAAATAGAATAGCTGAGTTTTACGTTTAGCAATTGAAAATAGGAGAAATAATTTGCAGATATAAGTATGTATTAGATTAACTGGATGACTTCAAATCTCTGTCCAGGAATTGTCAATTTGTTTACATGTAATCCAAATCCAATTTTCTTAAATATCAAGGGATTGCATTAGAGTCCCATTTGTTTCTTAATTTGAATTGTCTTGTGAATCAGCCAAGGTACAGAAAATAAAATATGATAAGCCAAAGTACAGAAACATTTTTATTTTCATTTCAGGCAGGCAGTCAAGAGTATTAAGATTTGAGCTGTAACTTTAGGTCAAATTGCCCCTACAATTCTACTGTTGTTATTTTTACCTAATACACTACTTAGTATATCTCTGTTTCGCTGTATTGGCATCTGTTTAATGAGACCACAAACAGTAAAACAGTAAAGAACAAAGAGATAAGGAGAATGAAATAACAGTAGAATTTAGAAGTTAAATAAAACACATTCAATTTTACCTCTTTCCAGAGGAGCCTATACCAGCTCTAAGTTCAACTGCCTGAGACCGAAGTGATGATTCTGTCTACCTATTTGCCTTGGTTAGTATACTTATTGGCCCAACCATTACATATGACAAAAGATAACTTGTATGTGTTGCGTGTGTGTGTGTGTGTTTACATGGGTCAAATACATTTCTCATGTCAATAATAATAATATAGTAAACATTTATGCCAAATACTGTTCTAAATGCTTTATAGTTTATCCTCCCAATGACCCTACGAAGTAAGTACTATTAGTACTTATCTTTTATAGGTGAGGAAACCGAGACTTAGCAGGGTTAAGTGAACTGCCCATAGCTTCACAGATGCAGGAGGCAAAACCAGAACTCAAAATTGCCTGGCTCTACTAGAGTCTATGTTCTCTCAATGCAAACACTCGCTTATGCAACTATGAACTCTGAAATCCATTGATTAATAGGTTGAGGCAGAACAAAATTAACAAAATAGAATTATATTTTACTTGATTCCCTAGTCTATTCAAATCTGTGTAATAGATAGAATATCTATTTTATATATAAAATTTTTATATAAAAATTTTTTTTCTAAAAACTTTTCCAAAGTAAATATAGTATTTTATGTTAAAACTACTCAAAGGAGTTAGGAGATCATTATGACCCTTTTATCCCTACCTTTTCACTTCAAATCATGTGCTTAGGCAGGAACACCACATGTATGTTCTACTGGCATGTAAAGGACATATAAAAGGCATATTCTCATATCCCCAGTGTACTACTTTTGAAATACACCCTTTATTACTGTGGTGTTTTCCTAATTACTCATTTCTAATTACATTCACAAGTCATTATTAATAATGACATCTTATTCCTTATTCAGTTAAACATTTGCATAATGTTCTTTATACAATTAAGCATTTGCATAGGTATTTTGGGTTACACAGTGTTCCTAGATCATTTAACACTGTATGTGAAAAAACATATTTGTCTAACTTAAAACTAAAAAACAGAAAATGCAGAAATGATCTTGAAATTCTTCTTTAAAAAACATACTGTTTGGCCGGGCGCGGTGGCTCAAGCCTGTAATCCCAGCACTTTGGGAGGCCGAGACGGGCGGATCACGAGGTCAGGAGTTCGAGACCATCCTGGCTAACACGGTGAAACCCCGTCTCTACTAAAAAAATACAAAAAAACTAGCTGGGCGAGGTGGCGGGCGCCTGTAGTCCCGGCTACTCGGGAGGCTGAGGCAGGAGAATGGCGTAAAAACCCGGGAGGCAGAGCTTGCAGTGAGCTGAGATCCGGCCACTGCACTCCAGCCTGGGCGACACAGCGAGACTCCGTCTCAAAAAAAAAAAAAAAAAAAAAAAAAAAAAAAAAAAAAAAAAACATACTGTGAATAGATTTAAGGGAAAAAAATGTTATTTGAAGACTGCATATTCTTTCAGTATTGGCTGGCACTCTGAAATTTTAATGTACCTCGCAATAGATTTAGTTTATAACACTATGACAGAGTTAGGAGCAACTTTCTGTTATTCAAATAGTCTCACTTTGTGTATTTAAATTTCTTAATTGAGCTAATCTAATTCCAAAATTCAAATTCAAACCAAGTATCCCTGGGTGCATTGTGTCTCAATTGTAGGCAATAAATGATCACCAGTTCAAGGCAATAATTGTATATCTTCCATCTACATATTTAAGATTAATAAGTAAAAACAAAGGAAAAGACAGCCTCACACATCTTTGAATCTCAGCACCTCCCTTGGTGATCTCATCTACTCTTCCAGCTTCCTCTAACTCCCAAATTTAGAATTCTATCCTTGACTTGTCTTGTTATCTTCAACCTCACATTGAATAGTCTGAATATTTCCACTTACACATTTCACTTTCACCTCAAACTCAAATTATTTAGAGCCGAACACATCACCTTTAAACAAGTCTCCCCTTTCAAGTTTCCTTATTTCTATGAAAAGTATCTTCATTCTTCTAGTTATCCAGACCTAAAATAATTAAGTGATTTTCGACTCCTATCTCTCTACTCTTTTTTTTTTTTACCTCACCCACTGTTGATTGCAAGTCTTTTCTGTTTATTACTTTATTAATGTTTCTTACATCCATCCCTTGTTTTTTCTACTGCCACATCCCCAGTTAAGGCCCTCAATATATTTCATAGGCTCACAATGTACTAAGTATTCTCCCACATCACTTAGGATGTTTGGATGAGCTATTGCTGCAAAATCAATTGTACTATTTTCTGCTGCTGGTACCTGCTTACTGTTGACAACATCAAATTCTTCAGTAAGTTCTCTACAGCATTTTTTTTCTTTTTCATGGCTAGTTTTCTTGTTTTCCAGTCATTTGGAGCTAGCACCTACACTAGTCTAGATTCCTTGTTTTTCTATTTACCACATCTCATAGCAGAGACTACTTCTCTGGCAATACAACTGATTTGTAATTCACTCTTAGCCTTAGATTGCCTTTGTTTTGAAGCTCACTCCTGAATTACCAGAGGAATGAGCCATGATCTCAGAGACAGATCGTTCTCTCTTCCCACCCATGATTCCTAATCCCCTAAATGTAACCTCAGTCTTCTCTTTGTAATCATAAGGTGGAACATCCTTTCTCAAGAGACTACTGATATATACTAAAGTACACACAGGGCCCCAGTTGACCAACAAATTAATCTCATTTAGCACTTCACATGAATGGTGAAATCATTTGCATATTTAGTGATGACAATAAGTCTCTACTCCCTATCCTGTTCAAAGCTTTACCATAATGTCTATCTGCATTGGGGTTACACTTTCAACATCTGCTGTTGCTACACGTAAAAGATGAAGTTCAAATGTGTGACACATATACTTAAATAGGCTTCACATTATGTGAATGAATCTGTAGTTCTGAGCCTTTTTTCCCCCATTCTATAAAGGATTCACGAATGTGTGTGTGTGAGAGAGAGAGACAGAGAGAGAATGATCTCATCATTGGGATGACCTTAAATCTCTTACAAAGAAGAGCACTTTAGAAAACGTTAGAAGCACATCTATTTCTAGGAAGAAGTGTTACTTAGGATATACCTCATATTCTTCACAACAGGTAAATATACTATTTTCCTATGACCATGGAGTTGAGAACATTGCCAAAATAGTGAGTTTACTTTTATTTTTTTCAAAAGCTTTACAAGAAAGGAGAGGTTAGACTTCTTACTTAACCTCGCAAAGGTACATTTAAATAGAGATCCCCCTTCTTTTCATCAGAGACCATACTCGGAAAGTCTCTATAAGGTAGGTGGATTATGTATGTGAGTGAAGTGCAGGATATAAGAAAAACAATATTGTAAGCTTGAGGATAAATGACAACTGACACTGAACTCTGTCTGGGAGATATTAAGGGATGATAGGGACTCCAGAATATGGTACAGCTCTGCTATGGCCTGAATTTTGTTCCCCTCCCTGACAAATTCCAGTGTTGAAATTCTACCCCACAAGGTGATGGTAGTAGAAGGTGGGGCCTTTGGGAGGTGATTAGGTCATGAGAGTATCCCCTCATGAATAAGATTAGTGCCCTTAGAAGAAGCCCAAGAGAGACCTATCATATCATCCACCACGTGAGAACATAATGAGAAGGGGCCATTTGTGAACCAGAAAACTGGCCTTCAGCAGACACTGAACCTACTGGCTCCTTGATCTTGAACTTCCCAGCCTCCAGAACTATGAGAAATTAATTTATTCTGTTTGGGAGCACCCAGTTTATGATATTATAGCAACCTGAGTAGACTGAGACAAGCTTTATCTCAGAAACGAAGTTGCTACATGGGATGGAATTCAGTGCTAAGGATGGCAGAGTGGAAAGACAGGAGAAACTTAGATCTCTGATAATTGTGGACCATACCAAACCAGGACTACTACCTCCACACAAAATTGGTAAGTCCAGGGAAGCGGTAGCTTCAGCATTTCAGACCCAAGGATCAGCAGGGCTCTTTCTGTCTTTCAGGTCTTACTTGCCTCTGCTTCTCCTAGCATGCTAGCTTCTATCTCTCTTGAATAGAATCTCTCCACGTGGTTGGAAAAGTGCCACCAGCAACTTTTCATTTGGCACTTCACATGAATAGTGACAACATCTGCATGCTTCAGGCTCTATACTTGGAGCTTGTGATCCTAAAGCAATACCAGGATACTCCTCCCTTATACCTCTAGCTGAAAGTTCTGGGTCATTGGATGGGCCTGGGACAGGTACATGCCCATCCCTGAACTAGTATGATTGGCCTTTCAGACATTGGCCTTTCAATTGAGTAGATGAATTATTTCCTGAAAGAACTGGGAGGAGGCAGACAAAAACTATACTTTCCATAATCTATTGCATCTCCTGTATTGCAATTATCTTTCGAGTTCTCCATCTCCTCTACTCCTTTGTAGGGCCTTGAGGGCAAAGACTGCACCTTATTAATTTTGTACCCACCCAGTCAAGACTAGGACCTGGCATATAGTAGACCTTCAGCAAATAGTTGCTGAAGAAAAAAATGAACAAAAAAATGCAGGCAAAGAATTTCAGTAGGAGTGGGTTAGGAACCCATGACAAAACTATAAGTAATAGGTAAAAATACCAGCAATAAGTAACGGCATTATGACCACTAAGGTAGCCTCAGGTCTGGGAATTATACAGTTCCGGCAGAGATAGGAACTTACTATAATGTAACCAGTTTAGACTGAATAAATGTGTAATTGGCATATAAACTTGTATGCCTAGGCAAGCAAGTATTTTTTTTTGCAAGAAGTTCCTGAAAGTCTCTTATAATTTGTTGTTTAATCTTGTTAAAAATTTTAAAATGTCATATTTGCAAATATGGGTCAGGATGATAGAAATGTAAACCACTATCAGAGAAATCAGTTTGACTGACACAAATGATAAGGGATAATTTTAGATTCAGAATGGCTGGGGAACTACAAGATCATTTCATAGTAGACAAGTCTCGGTTTTATTAATGCCTTCCCAAAGCATTAGTTCAGGTAGGACCACGTAATTTAATAAGAGAATTGTGCCAAGATAAGAAAAGATATAAAAATAAAAACGAACATGAGTGAGGTTCAAAATTGGCTTCTTTGGGAAATTGAGATGAGATAGCATGGGAGGGAGACTTGTGGTAAGAATTGCTGTATTCAGGGTTATGTGTGTATAGAAGGATGAGAAACATTCCACAGAGAATTAGCCACAGGATCACTTTTGAGGAAAGAAGCCAGACAGGGGCCATCAGTGTTAATCTTAGGAAGAAATCATTTGTTGAGGAGGTGAGCAGAATAAAATATAGCCTTGTGAAAAGGATAGAGGTAAAATGAGTGAAAGATTTGCTTTAAAGATGCGATTTTATGCTCAGATTTTGAGTAATATCTCTATTCTATAATATATAGACTATCCTGGCATTTGTTAAATGAGTATACCTTCTTACTCAGTTCTTAAGTATTTGGTTTATTTTAAGAATTAAAAAAATTAAGATGCACTGAGCTTATTTTTATACTAGATGTTATCCAGATCCTATATGATGTTACAGAGGGCAAAAATATCGTATTGTATTCATTGTATATTCATCTCTGTATTTCCAAAACCTAATAAAGTCTACAGCCCCACAGTAGACACTCAATAGATGCTTACTGAGTGAAAGATTCCTTAACTTCTGTAGTACTTTACAAATTCCAAAGTAGTTTCATACACATGATTTTGTATAATACTATAATAGCCCTTTGAGGTATTTATAATACATTTTTCAGATGAGAAAATAGATTTAAAAGAGGAAAATGACTTTCCAAGTCACAAAGATTTTGAATCCAAATCTTCTTCCTTCTGTTTTAGTTTAGTCTAGTCACAATGCTTCCCTTCTATGAGTAAAGTATATTTTAAATCACTACACACCCAGAGACATACAGAGATATAGAGGCTATCTATAGGTTTGTCTGCTCAGCACCACACCTCCTTTAGGGGACCAAATGCTGCCATTCATACTATTCTATGCTTCTGGTCACTGGAGTATGAAAATGATCCATTTCAAGCCCATAATAGTACTCCAAACTATTCCAATTTTAGTCCTGGAGAATTTTTCAATTTAGAGGTAAAAAGGGTTATTGTCCTTTCAAATTTTGGAGTAGAAGAATGGAAAGTGAGTGTGGTCTGTTTATGGCCATGGAGGAAGAGTATTGTAGTTGGAGAAAAATAAGGCAAGCCAATTGTGATGTATAAAGATATAGAGCCCCAGACTGATCACGCCAAATAGGTCAGCTTCATCCTACGTATATTGAACCATATGAAATTACCATTTTTTTGTAGGTCAAAAATGGCTAAATATCATTTTCATTTGGCTCAATCTAACATGCAATATTATCCAGAATCTTAATAATAGAGATTAATCACTTAATAATAGTGATTTCCAGCTCAAGACTCTCTTGAGATAAATGGGAAAATGAAGGCCTAGAAATGTCAAAAGAGTAGCTAAAGGTTAGTACTAATGCAGGTTTTCTGAATTTCAGTCTAGGACCCTGTCCATTAAGCATAATGAGTCTAAAATTTTAAACTAGTCACTTTCAAATTTCATAAACCAGTTGCTCTTCACCACTTGTTTTATTTTAAATTTAGATTATTTTCTTCTTTGTTAAGCCTAGGGAAAGGGAAATATGCTGTATGACTCAAGGCAGACAGATTTACTTGTTACAAACTTTTCCAGGAGAAATAATTGATAGATTTTGACTAGTACCATGAACTTTAAAACCAAAAGAAATAACCTGACACGAGTTAAACGCATGGTCATTTTAAAGGCAAAATTCACATATGCAAAATTCTGACTAGTATATTTTTTCTTTTTAATTAGATCTTCCAAGGAATGTCACAAACTTCTGTGTTTATAAGAAATAACTGGAGTTGCTTTTTCAACATGCAGGTTCCTGAGCCCCACTCAGACCACTAACTTAGTCTTTGGGGATGGGCATAAGCACCTTCTTTTTTTTTACCCCATGTAGAGATGGAGATCTTACTATACTGCCCAGGCTGGTCTTGAACTTCTGACCTCAAGAGATCCTCATGCCTTAGCCTCCTGAAGTACTGGGATTACAGGCATGAGCCACCTCATTCTGCCCTTTAACAAGTTCACGAGGGGTTCTTATACACTCAAGTTTAAGCAGTAGCGTCTTAAGTATTGCCATTCTCAGGGATTCTGTCACTTAATATGCTTCTTTACACTGGAAGGTGAGAATGTTGAGAACACATCCCTTTAAAATGACTACATTGCCACACTTATCAATAGACTATGATGTAGGACTCAGGTGTATTGAGTGGGAAGTGATTCCACACGTGGGGCAACTCAGCAGCTCCTATTAATTAGCTTATCACCTACACATGGATGTCTATATTGCTCAACTCTTTGTCCTAACAACATAATGTTTCTGAAGAACAATTGAGTGTTTGTGGCTCAGACCCTATGCCTGTATCTTCAACTAAACTCATTATTATTGTTTTCCCGAAATCTGCTTTTACTTCTACATGATCTACTTAAGTTAATTGTACTATGAATCACCTGTCTAATCAAGCCAGAAAACTCAGAGTGGTCCTCATGTCTATGTTTCTCATCTAATTAGACACGTAGTCGTGTTGTTGAACCTACTTTTCAAACATCTCTTGCTCGGATTGTTTTTTTTCTCAGAAGCCTTATTGCCATTGCCATAAGGCCTTCCCTTAGAGGTTTATCATCTCTTCTGGGCTTTTAAAATGCCTCCTAGGAGGCTTCCCTGTCTCTAGTCTCAAGCTTTCTGTAGTCCATCATTCACATTACTATTGAAAATAAATTCAAAATGCAAATCAGATTTTGCCACTCCTAAGATAGTTCCTCATTACCTGCCAGATAAGGTCCAATTCATTTGCATGGCACACAAGGCCATTTGTGATCTGATTTCACTTTCAGTACTGACCCTGGGCAGTTCAAGGGGCAACATCTCAATGCTGAATATATCATTAAAAAAAAAAATCTACTTTTCACTGCAGTTGTCTTTCCTGACGCATTCTTAATATTTTCTTTAAGAGATTACACTAACCTTAATGCAAGTCCTTTGATCCAAAATCTCTTTAAGTTAATTTATCCCTCTATACCAGCATCCATCTGAAAATCCTAAAGGTTTATTTCTCAGCTGCTGAAAGTCTCTTCCTTGCTTATTCTTTGGGCTAGTTAAGAGATACGTTTGTATTTGATCCTACAAGATCCTACCTTATTTCCAAGTTGCTTCTTATCTATCCTTTATAAAGCACAGCAGGCACCAGAGACTAGGCCTGGAAGGTTGCTGGGTGTAAACATCCTGTGTCCCTCTTCCACTAAGCACTGTAAAAAAAGGTTCTGATTTTTCCCAGCCACTATAAAGTCCTTTTGTTTGCATTCAGAAGTAAGGTGACTGATTTACTTTCTTAGCTGTGAATAGCTTAGCCACTAGGATCTTTAAAAACAGCCTGAGATCACTTAAGTTGTCCGCATTCTTAGAATCCAGTAGCACATTAAAAAATTAATAACACTGCCACAACCTCATGTGTCAGTTTGTTTTAATGATTAATAAACCTGCTGTGAAACACTGACCTTGAAGGCATGACTTCATGTTGTGGGTTAAGGCTGTTTCATCTTGTTTTGTTGTCAGTGTACATGGACAATGTTGGGCATTAAAGGACATTTCCTTTATCCTTTTTGTAAGTCCATCTTCTAATCTTTTTTTTTTTTTTTAACACTTATACTCATTTTTACAGTGTTCGTATCACTTAGGTTCTAAGATCTCTATATTTCTTTTCAAGTGGTGGTTGTCAGAGTTAGAGGGTGTCGTGTTAGAGGTTTCACTGTCACTGAAAACACAAGGAAGCTTGCTTGATGGTCCTTATACTCCAGATTTCAATTTTATCAGTCAGAAAAAAGTGCAGTGCCTTGTGCTCACTCATGGTCAGCTAATTATTCTTTTCTTTTTGATAATCTGTTTTGTTGTTGTTTTCTGTCATACCTGCCACCACTCAATACTATATCCTTTGTTTTGAACATTTCTCTAATTGTCTAAAGTCATTGTGAATCCCAACCATTACAGTTAATGGTTACCCGTGACCGGAGATGTTTGGGGGCATCACTTCTATCTTCTCGTACAGGTCTCACAGGAATATTAAACCCTAGGCCCATGAAAATTTACTTATATACCAACAAATACCTGTAAGAAAATTCAAGGAAGAGAATTTCACCCACATAGCAACAAACCACGTAAAATACCTAGAAACAATCTTAAGAGGAAATGTGAGATTCATTACAAAGGAAAAAAAATACAAAACCACTGAGATAAAAAGAAAGTTTTAAAAATAGATTTTGTAGCTGAGAAAGACCTAGCATTCACCCAGAAGGCCTTAAAGTGAGTGAGTTAAGGAAATGAATGCCAGAGTCTGAAGAGTCTGTGCTGCTGCTGGAGGACCTGCTGCTGGGAAGCCACAGCCACTTTGTGACTTTGGCTTTCTAAATAGACCAAAATCAAGAAAGCTTGGTGAGTATTACACCACCTGCAACCCAAGTTACAATAGGAACACTGATTGCAATTAGCATTTGGTCAAGCTACAGTGTTTTTTCTAGGTAATATTTTCTAATTTCATTTTATGAGAAAATATGGCCATTTTTGTTTAGTATTTAAAAATCATTGCAAACTCTCATTGACAGATTTTAAATGTGATTATTTATTGAAGGTCAATAAACACTTGGCATTAAAAGGTCAAACTTTACATAACAAATTGGACATTTTAGCTTCAATATGGTTCGTTTTTAAAAAACCTTTACATGACTTTTTTTGGGAGAGAGTAAAACTGAAACTTTCTGGCATACTGAACACCCAAGAAATAATTCTTAAGGTAGTTTCATTTTCTACAAGTTTCAAAAAAAATTTTTTAAATAACCTAAATGAAAATTTTCCTTGAGGTGATTATATCTCCCTGTCTCTGAACAAAATATTCCAAGCACACATTAAATTTCTTTGGATATCACAGGTTAAGAAGAACAGGGGAAGTAAGGAGCTTTCAATGCAAATTCTGTCCAGCCATTCAACAGCTGTGCACTTTGGGCAAGTCAATAAATCTCTCTGATCCTTGTATTACACACAAAGTGAGTTGTTTACTTTGCCAGGTTCTCATGAGGGAGAAAATCAGAGCATAGATTATACACAACTACATATAGCAGTATTGTTTCAAGTTAAGTTTGGGATTCAAAAGAAAAGATAACTAACTTTTTTTTGAGTGATACTTTTATGCCAGGCACTTCACACGTTTTATCTTCTTTAATATTCATAACAACTTTATAAGGTAGGTATTATTCTCATTTTGTCAATCATTGAGATATGAAAGCTTAGAAAAGCTGAGTAACCTGCTATTTGCAAACAATGATGAGAGATTTAGAACTAAGTGGGTCAGGCATTTTATTCATTTTTGAGGGGTAAATCAAGGTCCAGAAGGATTATTTGAATTTGCCATGGTCACATACTCATCAAAACTGAGATTTAAATATAATATTTTCACTTGTCAGTTTATTGGAGGATTTTTTTTTCAGTTTTTGCATCACTAGAAGAAAGTATGTAACTGCACATTTCTTGATATGATAGAGTTAGTATTAATTTCAAAAGTGTGATAGTGATATTATGGTTAATATTTTCTAGAGTCCTTTCTTTTAGAGATACAGTCTAGAATACTTATGATTGAGCAGTAAATGATGTCTAGAGTTTGTTTTAAAATTGCTTGGAGGTGAAGGGGATTGTGTATGGTTTGAGGGTACAGATGAAACAAGACTAGCATGAGTTAATAAATTTTGAAACTGGGTGATGAAATCTAAATCTACTTGATTTCAAAGCCTAAACATTGTTGTCAGGTGTAGCCCCTAAATACCATCAATTACAGCACTGTGTATCTAGGTCTTTTCTAAATGAAGTAAAGTAGTGATTTTTGAAAACCACCAACGATGATGCACTCTTCCCATCTTCTGCATTTGAGTGTATGCTTTCCCTCTGGGTAGCACTCTGTAGCATCTCAGGCCACTCTCACTACTGACTGACATCGTCTAAATTCATGCAGTTCCTCTTTTACTTTGCAGATGAAGAGATTTATTCACCCAGCTAAAGCCTCTGAATTGCTGCTGATACTGTGTGGCTTACTTTGTTGAGACATGAAGTGATTCCCAAAGTCTCCAAATGGCTATCTGTGGAAGTCTTCCGGTAGGCAGCTAGCTTCTGTTGCCCACACAGAAATATTCACTACTGAGCTTTCTACTGGTTCTGAAATCTGCATTGGAAATTGTCTGCTCACAGAGAAGTGGGTTTATCATGAAGTTATCAAAGCTTAAGTTTTTAGGCTCACCACCTGTCTGGGCTGCTTCTAAGATCCCAGCAATACGATTAGAGTGTTGTGAATTCAAAGAATTCTTTAGTCCTTGCCAAGAAAACTTGAATTTTCCTGAAATCTTACAATATTTCCCAAATGTGATAACAGTCCTAAAATATGGAAAAAAGCATTGCAGATTATGTTTTAAAATTAATTAGTAAAATATTATGTTATTTTTCTGGATGCTTGTGGTAAATATCAGTTTTTCAAGACTTGTAATTTGTTGTGATTTCTTTTCTCCTTGTCTATGAGTTTTCATTTCTGAACCTAATTGCTTGTATTCATCGTTTTGAGTTTTCTTAAAAAATGTATTCCTAAATTATATTGGCTTTAGGGATCATAAAACCTGGACCCATGCATGTACCCACCCCATTATCTTGGCATCATTTGTATACTGAACTATTTGTCTTTCTCTAGAGAGTTTATACAGCTCCCCAAAGGCTCTCTAGTTCTTTCTGTCTTAGGAGAAAGGGGGACTCACCCTGAAAAGTTGGCTCAGGGTGTTGATCCCGGTGAATCCAGACAGTAGTATACCAATGTTCTCATGCTTCCGCTTGTCTCGTAGGAGTGGGGCTGTGTTTTCACAGCTTTTACCTTTCTTCTTCTGAGACATATGATCGGGTCTAAGCCACATTACTGTCTGTGAGGACTGACTCCTTAGTATGCTATGCATACCCACAAATCCAGTAACTCTAGTTCACCTGGTCCGGTGGCGCACATGCCCTGCCATCTTAGCAAGATAATAGTATCTTCTCTATAAGCCTTCCCCTTAGTGGAGGCTATCTGCGTGTACTCTTTAGACTCCAGCCTCTTGTTAGGAGAAAGCAGGGCTATTATCTCAGGGTCCCTAGTTTGGGGAGGAGAGGCACACAAATGACTCTCAGAGAACTTAGGAATCCATGATGTTTCCTACCAGGATGCAGTTGGATTCACACATAGACTCTCATAGTATCTGAGCTGCATTGTAATCATTGCTAGACTGTCCTACATGCCGAGTAAGCTTTGGGTAATAACTATATTTTCTGAGTTGAAAACAGAAAAACAGCGGGAAATTTTTGAGTGTCTTTGTAGGGGTTATAGAAATATGTAAAATATGAATTGTCCTAGAAAATCTGGAAAAACATGTATTTAAAGAGCAGTTTACTGGTGTTTAAAATGACCCTAGGTTGCTGTGCACTTTGAATTCCTTTAGCTGTTCTTCATGTTTCATCTCTTCCTTGCTGTCAGGTTAGTAATGATCATTTCTTGCTGCTGTCTATGAGTCTGCCAGTTAAGTCTTTCTTCATAGTATAGGTAGTGGTTTTCATAGTGAGTCTGGAGCCAGGCTGTTTGGGTGGAAATCTCAGATCTGCCATAAAGACACATGCACACGTATGTTTATTGCGGCACTATTCACAATAGCAAAGACTTGGAATCAACCCAAATGTCCATCAGTGACAGACTGGATTAAGAAAATGTGGCACATATACACCATGGAATACTATGAAGCCATAAAAAAGGATGAGTTTGTGTCCTTTGTAGGGACATGGATGCAGCTGGAAACCATCATTCTTAGCAAACTATCACAAGAACAGAAAACCAAACACCGCATGTTCTCACTCATAGATGGGAACTGAACAATGAGATCACTTGGACTCGGGAAGGGGAACATCACACACCGGGGCCTATCATGGGGAGGGGGGAGGGGGGGGAGGGATTGCATTGGGAGTTATACCTGATGTAAATGACAAGTTGATGGGTGCTGACGAGTTGATGGGTGCAGCACAGCAACATGGCACAAGTATACATATGTAACAAACCTGCACGTTATGCACATGTACCCTAGAACTTAAAGTATAATAATAATAATAAATTAATTAATTAAAAAAAAAAAGCCATGTAACTGTGGGGAAGTTACTTAACCTTTCTGCTCTTTAGTTTTCTCATGTATGAAGTGGCAGAAAATAATAGTACCTATGTCTTAAGGTTGCTATGAAGATTAAGGGAAATAAAATGCTTAAAACAATGCCCTGAAAATAATAGGTGCTCAATAAATGTCTGTTATTGTCATCCTCTTTCTCATTTGTTGTTTTGAATCTCCTAAGGACTTGGAAAACAGACAATCAACTCCTTTGAACTCTAAATAAGATACAAATTCAGCCAAGTGTTGTGGCATGTACTTGTAGTCACAGCTACTCAGGAGACTAAGGTAGAAGGATCACTTGAGGCCAGGAGTTGGAGGCTGCAGTGAGCTAAGATTGTGCCACTGCACTCCTGCCTGGGTGATAGACAGACTCTCTGTCTTGAAAGAAAAAAGTAATAATTAATTTTTAAAAATAAATAAGATAAAATTGCATAGTCTTTGAGTGCATAACAAAAAAGCCTAATTAGTAAAGTGTTTGAGCATTAATGTGGCTGTCCCATTCAGGCAGGAAAAAGCTTTAATGAAGAACCTTCTTTTTTTTTTTTTTTTTTTTTTTTTTTTAAATGCTGCTCACCTCACCAGTCCTTCTGATTAACAGAATCTTGACCCCAATTATCAGTCTAGACAAATTATTTTTTGTTTGTTTGTTTTTGTTTTGAAAGAGAGTCTCGCTCTGTTGCCCAGGCTGGAGAGCAGTGGCATGATCTCTGCTCAGTGCAAGCTCCGCCTCCTGGATTCACGCCATTCTCCTTCCTCAGCCTCCTGAGTAGCTGGAACTACAGGCGCGCCCGCCACCTCGCCCAGCTAATTTTGTTTTTGTATTTTTAGTAGAGACGGGGTTTCACCGTTTTAGCCAGATTGGTCTCGATCTCCTGAACTCGTGGTCCACCCGCCTTGGCCTCCCAAAGTGCTGGGATTACAGGTGTGAGCCACCATGCCTGGCCTAGACAAATAATTTTAATGTTATACAAAGTAGTATTAATTTAAGTCTTTATAATAGTGACAAAAAGTGACAAAAAGATGAAAATGACTTGGCCTGAAATATGAGCATATAACTTGCAAGTAGCTATATTAAATACAGTGATGCTCAGAATAAATTTTAAATAATGTTCTGTGTGGTTCTCATGTTGATTTCTAATGTTCTATGGATAGCAACTGGTGTCAACTTTAGTCAATAGAGGATAAAGGAAACATCTCTGTCATCGTTCAGTGTAGATTCTTTTCTTTCGTCATCCTGATTTTCACAAGCTTCAGCAGTTATTAATTCTAGCTATCCTTCCTCCTTGTTGGTCCCCAGCAGACCTATGCAAGGCTGCAAATTTCAGGGCATGATCAACCTTGAACTAATTCTGAGACCATATCTTTTGTCTCTGTGATGAAAGTGACTGAAGATTATGAGGCTCAGCACATAGAAGTCTCTCAATAAATACTTATTAAATGAATGAATGATTGCTTTGGTTTTCAGTGGAAAGAGAATAATACACATGATCTATAAAAACTCCCTGAATTGCACAGGAATCACTAAGCCTAAACTGTTGTGTTTCTTGTGTCACACTATTAAACATCATCCTGAGTCTTTCAGCCAGGACTTGTATTGTTTGGTGCATGCATGAAATCATATGTGCACAAGGCTATATATTCACAAGCTGTGTGATACTTGTTCTGGTAGGTAAGAGGTCTTTTTGCTTGGTTTAACTGGATGGGTAACATTGTGAGATAGTAGATTGCAGACAGGGAAGCAGTGAATATCATTGTTAAACATGTTAAAATTCATTTAAGTTAAAATTTTTTATTTTGCTTTAATTCCTGAACTTTTATTTGCCTATGGTCAATCTTTTTTAGGTTACTTTTGTCTCAGTAAACTTTGTTTACAAGCATTCAAGGCACTAATAGTGGCATTGTTTTTATTACATTTTCTGTATTAGAGATTATAATATGCTTCTGAACATCTGATAAAAGAAAAAGAAAAGGGAGCAGTTAAATAAGTGACCTAAAATCAGGACTAAATTCAAAACAAGCTTAAAGGTTTGCCGTGAACGAAAAAATTTAAAATTTAGTTGCTCCATCTAGTGGTGAACTGTTATATGACTTTAGTGAAAAGATTTTAGTTTTTCATGTTGAAGATTCTATTCAAATTTTGTTCTGGTAGGTAGAAAAAAAGTATTTAATGGACTTACTATCTTATTTTGCCACTTAAAATAACAAAATTTACCCAACATGAAAAGAAAACCACTACTTAATGAATCTAAATAAACGTAAAGACACATCTGTAACCAACTCAAATTTCATACAATTATTTCTTTCTCAATCAGTCTAGGAACGAGCTTCAACATTTATATCTGTATCTATACTCAACCTAAAATTATATATCACCCTGAAAGTTTAGGCCTAGCCCGAGTTAATAGGAGAGAAATGTTAATAGGGAGATCAACCCCTCTGCAGTTAAGATCATGGGCTTTTTGATTCAGGCCTTAATAAGGCCTGAGAAATGTTCTAAGTTGTATAAAAATATCAACCTAGCCAAAAGATATTTAGAAATCAAGATTACATGTTTACCTGAATGGAATATGTTGCTGTGGTTAACAATGGCTCTAAGCCAGGCTACTTGAGTTCAAATTCTGGAAAGTGCTGATTAGCTGTGTGACCTTTGTGCCTTGGTTTCTTCATTTATGAAATGAAAATACTACTACCTCTCTCACAGAGTTATAAAGTTAGATACTGCCTGGAAGGCACTTGGAATTGCACCTGACACAGAATAAGTACTCCAATAAAAAAATTTCTAGTATCGTTATTGACTTCATTTTCTGTATTTGTGATTTTTTTTTTTTTTGGTATGTAATTGAACTGTGCCAAGTACTCAGACAGTTTGTCAAGACATTGGGAATCTCCTGCTTCTCTGACTCAGTGAAGTGTTCCCACCCTAGGAGAGACAGCAGTCCAAATCCCATTCTACCACATTGATTTTTTTACACATTATTGTTATTATTTTAGAAATGGGGTCTCCCTGTGTTGCCCAGGCTGGACTCAAACTTCTGGGCTCACACAGTCTTCCCATCTCAGCCTCCCGAGTAGCTGGGACTACAGGCACCTGCCACCATGCCCGACGTAAACATTATTGATATGGTCAGTCATTCCTTTTCCAAATTCAGCTCTCTTTCTCAGAATTTCAGCACTCACTGGAAAGCAGAAATAGTGTGCTTGCTCCTGGGCATGCCCCGACGTCTGTTTATTTCCTCCTCAGTACTTCAAAACCATGATTTGATTTTAGTCTTTTCTGACAGCAAAGCAAAAGTTCGATCAGAAAACATGGAATGACAGATTCCATTAGAATCTGGAGAAAATAGCATGCTGGGTTGAGCACGTTAGACTACATTTTTTGGAAGGGTGTGAGCCATGAAAATACCTTTTTTTCCAGGATCTAATTGCAAGTTACCTTGTACATATCTGAAAGTGCTTAAAAACACTGACTGTGGAGCCAGAATTCCTAGTTTTAAAGCTTATCTCTACCAATTTGTTAGTTGAATAACTTTGGGCAAATTATTGACTTCTATGAGCCAGTTTTTATGCACTTATAAAAGCTAAATAAAAGAACCTATCTTAAAAGTTGTTCTGCAAATTATATGAACTAATATGTATAAAGTATTAATAGCCGGAATACTGTGTGGCGTGTAGTAAGTACTGTGTAAGCGTTACTTGTTACAGAGTCATTATTTGTGGATGGTCATTATTCTGTGGAGGATGAAATATTGTATCCAAATTCAACATAGGAAGAGACTTACTCTTTGCCTTTCATCTTTTTGTGATATCTTTCTATATACTTTTTTCTTTCTTTTTCTTTTTCGAGATGGAGTCTTGCTCTGTTGTCCAGGCTGGAGTGCAATGGCATGATCTCAGCTCACTGCAACCTCTGCCTCCCACATTCAAGTGATTCTCTCGCCTCAGTCTCCAGAGTATCTGGGATTACAGGCACCCGCCATCATGTGCAGCTAATTTTTGTGTTTTTGTAGAGACGGAGTTTCACCATGTTGGCCAGGCTGGTTCTTGAATGCCTGACCTCAGGTGATCCACCTGTCTCTGCCTCTCAAAGTGTTGGGATTACAGGTGTGAGCCACCGCGCCCGGCCTATACTCTTTTCTTGACTCTGGTCTTGAATTTTCTTTGCCTCTTCCCAGCCTTTTACTTCCAGTTTTTCTTCTTAGATGGTACTGTTGACTTCAGAAACTCTTTTCTCCTATTCATACACTTTTCTCTAACCTTTTCAATTCTTACCAGGGAAACTCAAGGTTCCCTGGTCATGTCAAGGACATGAAGTATGTTTGTTCTATACGTGTTTCGAATGCCTTGCATGGAGTTATAGTAGGTGCTCAATAGACACACATGAGTGAAGTATACAGAAAAACCAGCTTGCAGCCATTGGCTCACGCCTGTAATCCCAGCACTTTGAGAGGTCAAGGTGGGCAGATCACAAGGTCAGGAGTTCAAGACTACCCTGGACAAGATGGTGAAACCCCGTCTCTACTAAAAATACAAAAATTAGCTGGCCATGGTGGTGGGTACCTGTAATCCCAGCTACTCAGGAGGCTGAGGCAGAGAATTGCTTGAGCCCGGGAAGCAGAGGTTGCAGTGAGCCAAGATCGCACTACTGCACTTCAGCCTGGGAGACAGAGTGAGACTTAGTCTTGAAAACAAACAAAAACAAACAAACAACAACAAAAAATTAAAACCAGCTTGCATTTGCACCTGAAGTTTGTGATTGTCTCTGAAAAGTATACCTACAATTACAACAATTATTTTTATTTACTTAGCAATCATAAATGCCAGGCACTGTAGTAAGGATTTCATGTAGCATGATCTCATTTAATGGCAATTTTTAGGGTGGGGGGGAAATCCTGTAAGTTTCTTTTAAAAACATTTTAATTGACAAAAACTATGTATTTATCATGTACAACATCATTCTGAAATATGTATACATTGAAATGACTAAATCAAGCTAATTAACATATGCATTACATCACACATTCTTTGTGTGTGTGTGGTGAGAACACTTAAAAGCTACCCTTTAAGCAATTTTCAAGAATACAATACTTTGTTATTAACTATAGTCATCATATTGTACAATAAATCTTCTGAACTTATTCCTGCTGTCTAACTGAAATTTTATATCCTTTGACTAACATCTTCCCCACTACTCCCTACCCCCAGCCTTTGGTAACCACCATTACACTGTCTACTTCTATGATTTCAACTTTTTTACATTCTACATATGAGATCATATGCTATTTGTCTCTGATTGCCTGGCTTATTTCACTTAATGTTCTCCAGGTTTATTTTTCCATGTTGTGGCAAATGACAGGATTTCCTTCTTTTAAAAGGCTGAATAGGATTACGTTGTGTATATGTACCACATTTTTTTGGTATATTCATCTGTTGATGGACATTTAGGCTGATTCTTTTAGTTATTATAAACAATGCTTCAGTGAACATGGGAATACAGATATTTCTTAGGCTTATTCCCTATCTTAGCTATTATAAATAATACTGCAATGAACATGGAAGTGCAACTATCCCTTCAATATACTGATTTCATTTCCTTTGGGTACATAACAAGTAGTGGGATTGCTGTATCCCTATTAGTTTCAATTTACAAATCAGGAAGTTGAGTTTCAGAAAATATAAATTACATGCCCAGAGTGTCATTTGCTAATGACCAAAGCATCTTTCTTCTGAAAGAGCCCCCTATTTGTTATTGGAGAGTGCCTTCATTTTTTTATTCCTCTTAATATGTTGGATGCAGCTATAGTTTTTTGGTCTACTATCTCTTGCCAGGCAAGCACGTTTGCTGAACTTCCCTAGAGAACTACACATTTGAGAGGTTGCAAGTTCAAATACTATGGGAGCCATACAGAGAACATCAGGAGTGAGGTATACCAAGTATTTGTTGTATGAGGGGTATGGACTGTGTCTACATGGGAGCAGTTCTAACTTAACTCCAACTCAAAATTGTCAGCAGAAAAGCAGATCCAATGTTGACATACATTCTGATTTTTCAAGAGCAGCTGGAAATCTTGAGTTTTATGTGTAACCTCTGAATTCCACACCTGAAATTTAAGTATTGTCTCAAAGAAAGAATCTTATATAGGCCACACAGAATAGGCCCGTAGGCCATATCTAGCCCTTGGGCACCTATACACTAAAAACAGTGGAGGCCCTGGTTCCTCTACTCTGAAACTAAGTAAGCTCCAGGCCCAATGACAGGGACAAGCATGAGCTGCAAATAGTTGTCATCAGTCTAGGGGATGCATGTGCATATGAGGAGCAGAGGCTTCCCCATCAGCAAATAGGTTGTTGTGCAGTTTTTTTTTCTTCTTTTTGATGCTGTCTCTTGACTGGGAACTTGATAATTCCTACTGTTAGCAAACTCAAGCAAGTGCTTGACTTGGAATACCTCCCTGTCTCCTTAGGTTTCCTAAATAAGCATTTTTTATTTTAATTCTCTGTGAAGAAAAACAACTGTGCATAGTAATTCATTCAATGGGGCGAGAGACTGAATATAAATCATTGAATCACTTAGAAGGTTAAATATAAAAACAGCCCCACTGAAACAGAGAGAGAGAGAGAGAGAGGATATACACCACCATTCCGGTTCTAGCCACCAAGTCTAGCAGATTGGCTTTCTTCTAATCTACATAATCCTCTAGTTGCCTGACTCCATGCTTCATGATGGGAGGGGCCTTGTCTTGTCACAGCAGTATCCCCAGGCTCTAGTACGTTGTCTTAATACAATGTAGGGGTTCAATAAATATTTGTTAACTCTCAGCCTTTCAACTTAGATGATATCCTGTCACCCTAAATTTAGTATGTTCAAATCTGAATGTCTCCAAATCAGCTCCCTTCTGGACTTCCGGGTTTCTATAAATGGCATTGTTATTTTCTTATTCATGCAAGCTTGGAAGCTTCGAGTCACCTTGGAAATCCCTTGTTTTCCTCATCCTGTCAGTCGCCAGGTCCTGTTAATCCTCAGTGAGTAATGTCGGTTATATCCTCGCTATCCTTCCCTTCCCTGTCCACGTCACTCTAGCCTAAGCCACCCGTGACCTCATGCCACAGGGACCAGTGCAGTCGTTGCTTAACTGCTCTCCTCAGTTTTATGCCTTCCTCTCCCTAATATGTTTATCACAGGAAAACAAATTTTTGAGGACTTTAGCCTTTGGGGTTTCCCATTATTTATTACTGAGTCTAGACTTAGCTTTTCATTGCAGACAAGTCACAATTTATTCATACTTAACACACCAGTCTTAATATCCATTATGCCACCACACAAATCCTCTCTTTTAGTCACACTGGTTCCATGAGTAGTTCCTGAAAACACTGAGCAGAGATTTTCTTTTTCTTTTTTACATTTCATATTTCCTTAGATTCTTCTGGTTAAATAAATCTTTCCCCAAATTTCTGTTCTATACTAGTTTTTTGGTGAGACAAATGCTTGTCTTTTTTTTTCCCCAATATAAATCTCCCTGACATTCTAGCACACTAATTAGATCATGAATATAGGATGTATTCCATATACTGTTTTATAGAAAGGCAGTAGAGTATAGTAGTCAAACATAGCCCCTGGAGCCAGGCAGCTGACTTCAAATGATTTCAATCCTACCACACACTATCGCGGTGACTTCGGGCAAGTAACAAAATCTCTCTGTGCCTTAATTATCTCATGATGCCTATTTTGAAAGATTGCTAAGAGAATTAAATGGGTCACTGCATGTATAACAATGCCTAGCCCAGGATAAGTACCATAAAAGTGTCAACTATCATCATCATCTTCACTATCATCATCATGTTATTCTTTTATGTGTATGTCATTTCTCCATAACTGATTGGTAAACCCTTTCAAATCAGAAGTTTCCACATATCCCTCTGCTTTGCACATAGGAGACTCACAGAAAAGCAGTGTGATGCAAAGCTTTGTGGTAGTCAAGACACCAGGCCTGTCAGATTAGGCAGGTCTCTCCACTTCTTTGAGACCCCATTTGCTTATGTGTAAAATAGAAATATTTTTTTCTTAATGTTTATATTGTGTATTCAGTTAAAGTGTTTCATAGACAATAACTCATTGATTATCTGCCTACCTACCTCACATATGAGATAATTTATGTAAGCACGCTGGAAATTGAGGCATGCAGATGTAACCTGTATTACCAAGGTGCTCAGTAAGTGCTTTTTGATGAATGGGATCAAATGCTCCACTGTCTTTATTTTTTTCCAATGTAAACTCCATTTAAAGTGAATTAGAAGAATTTCTTTTTGATGTTTTTCATCAATAGTGTCCCAATTTTCTCGTGAAGCCCCTCCCTCCTTTCATTCCAGGGCATCATTGTTTCTTTTAGAGTGGCAGGTAGTGACCGTGAATTCAGGCAACTGGTTCTATGGTGTGTTGGTGCCTGGAGAAATCGTATAGACTGAAGACATCTCTTAAAATAATATGTTTTAACTCTTATTCCAAAGGGTTTAGGATTTTTTGCCTGCTGTTTATCAGAATGATCACAATCCTTTTTCAGAGTAAAAAGAGATGCTAGATTTAGGGGAAGGGGAATAGAATAATGAGGTATAGAAAACCAAATATTATCATGGGAGAAAAGAAAATCAGAACAGGAAACTGACATAAGAACAATAACTGTATTAGATTAAAAATAAATTAAATGGGGGAGTCATGTAAGATGAATATGATTTCCTTTAGTCAAGAAACTGTGGCTTGTTTAGTTTTTGTGAAGTGTAATATTACCAAAACCATAGTAAAAATAATGAGTACAGAGGGGTGTATGATACAGCCAGCTGTGGGAATTTCTAGGCTGGCTTCTGTGCTAATTATTAAGTATCCCAGCTCTCATCCTATATTCAAACCAAGCATCCGTAAACTCTAGCAGGATGAAGCATAGGAAGATATTCAAATACCCAAGTAACTATGGAAATGGGAGGAACAAAGAAGAATTCTTGGAAGTCTCTGGGTAAAGATAAAAGGAAAACAGAATAAAGAAGATCTCACAGCAGGGGCCTGTGACAGATCTTCAAATCAGGAAGTCAGAGAAGATGAAGTGAAGCAGAGCCAAATCTCCACATCCAGGGAGATGGCCCGTAGATTATAACTACCCTGTTAACTTTCAGGTAACTCACACAGGAGAACAGAACTGGAAACACATAAAACATAAGTTTAATTCTCTCAGTAAATGATGCAAAAAAAAATAGCAAGAATTTTGAAAATGATCTTACATTTAGGAAGATTTTATAGACTGCCTGAATGTCTTAACCTGGAGAATAGCATTTCTGGATTAGCCAAATTCTAAGTGTGAATTTTTTTCCAAAATGTTAGGAAACCAAGCTTGCTTTGCCTATAAACTTGGGGGATTCACAGACAGATAGATGAATAGAGAGAGATATATAGAGATGCCAAACAAAAGTTTTTTGAAAGAAGATTATAGTTTTGTGCCAAACTAAATAAAAGGCAATGGGCCACTGCATTTGGGTGATGTATAGATTATCTACTTCAATGCAACAAACGCCTTCAAATGTAAGTGTCTCCACATGGTTTCTTATTTTTTTTTAATTTGCTTGTTCATGAGGTCTCTCAAGGCCTAGGCTTGGAATTCACACACAGTCATTTTCTTTCATTCAGTCAAACCAAGTCTCTATCAGCTCACATTCATGGGGTGGGAAAATTGACTCCTCCTCTTCATGGAAAGAGCTGCAAAGAATTTCTTTTGTGGCTATTTTAATCTATCATAGGTGTTTAACTCAATTACAAAATCAGACAAGAGATGTGAAACAATTTGAATTAAACTGAAAACTTCTAAATCATTGCAAAGTATTATTATTACATAGCTGACCAATTGTTCCTCCTCTCCTTTTATAGTGTCTTCTTGGCATATGTACTCATGAGGAACTTCAGGACAGGATACTGCAGGCATGGTGAGCCTATTGGCAGGGTATTAGGCCATGCAACACCTCCATCTTTTTGCTCTTTGCGATTCAGTAGCTTAGGCATGTGTCTGCTACTAATTCAATGATGTGTAAAATGTACTGAATTTCTGAAAGAGTTTTCCGTGTGCTGTAAATCTTGTGATAGTATTTATCACTAGCTCAAGTACTGATCTCTAAATGTCTAGTTCCAAGGAAATTTATATTTTAACTAAGTAAGATAGGTTTTTGTCTTCTTAAATTTTCGTACCAGAGGGCCTAAAGATAAATAACAGAACCAAAAAAAAAAAAGAAGAAGAAGAGAGAAAAAATGTTTAATTACCTTGTTTATTTAGCTCTGTGATGTCCTCTCAAAACTCAACAATGACAATGGGCTCAAGGGCTCAGTGCTTGTTTGTAGTAGTCGTCTCTTGAGGTGGCTCTACAATGCAGGGTTCCCCTTTTCTGAGGAGCTGCCATCATGCACAGACATGTCCTCTGATGACCTTTGCCCTGATAGCTGTGTCTACATTAGCCATCTTTATTCCCTGGACCATGACTAATTGGCTCAGGTCTGTCACCTGACCTAAGCTGGGCCACTCAGTTTGTCTCTTTTGTGTACTGGAAGTGTTGCAAGAAGAGAAACAGCATAATTTGAAAGTCGTTGGCGGTTGAGACACATTGTAAAACGCTGGAAAGAAGGCCCACAACCTCCTGCAGAGCAAACACCCTAGTTCCTAACCTTTCTGATCCAAGTTTTCCTTTGATCCTGTAAGCTGTTCTAGTATTCTTCCAGTACATTCTCTGTTTTTTTCAAAACTAGTAGAGTTAGTTGTTGTTACTTGTTATCAAGAGAAACTTACCTGACAGAGGATACCCACATCCATGGCTGAATAGTCAGAAGAAAATGGTTTATCTGGGTGCTATTTCATTCATTCATTCATTTGACAGTCATTTATTGAGGGCCTATTACATATCAGTTACAGAGATAGGCACATGAATAAGATAGAAGGAGGTGTGAGGATAGTCACACCTACCTACAATTCCACTAAGTTGTGATAATACTAAAGTAGAGATACTTGCAAAGTGATGTGGGAGTACAGATAAGGGTACAAATGAACTCTTTGTGTAGGTTGGGGAAATGGGGTTAATCAGCTTGGACAAGGATGTAAGCTAAAAACTAAATCAAAGCTACACAGAAAATATAATCTCATTACATTACAGTGGTAACAAATGAAGAATTTCTACGTAGAAACTGAAGACCAGCTGTTCTCAATATCAACTCAGCTCTGCAGAGTGAAAACTGATTTGAACAGCAGCATGAGAGATTTAGATTACAGATGGAAGCATTTCCTGACAGTGAGAGTTGTTAACGTTGGGAGGTTGTAGAATCTTCTCTTCTGGAGGTTTGAAAAGTAATAGCTCTTCATCTGCCTGGGATGATGTTATTGTGATGCTGTCTAAAATAGGGAGATGGAAGATAATCACTCAAAGTCTTTTCTAGCTTAGAAATTTTTATAACACTGTCATTTGAAAAAAAAAAAGACTTCTTAAAAAGCAGTTTTAGGTTCAAGCAAAGCTGAGAGTAAGATACGGAAATTTCCCATGTACCCTCTGCCCCCACTTGCACAGCCTCTGCCGTTATCCATATCTCCCACCAGCATGGTACATTTCTTACAACTGACAGACCTGCCTTGACATAATTATCACCCCAAATTCATAGTTTACATGGGGGTTCACTCTTGGTGTTGTACATTCTGTAAGTTTGAACAAATGTATAATGACATGTATCCACTATTATAGTATCCTATAGAATATTTCACTGTCCTAAAAATCCTGTGTTTTGCTTATTCCTCCTTCCCTCCCCTCAACCCTTGGCAACTACTGATATTTTTACTGTCTCCATAGTTTTGCCCTTTCCAGAATGTTACATAGTTGTAATCAAACAGCATGTAACTTTTCAGATTTTTTCTTTCACTTAGTAATATGCATTTAAATTTCCTCCATGTCTTTTCATAACTTAATGTCTCATTTCTTTTTAGCATTGAACATTATTTCATTGTTTGGAGGTACCACAGTTCATTTATCCATTCACCTATTGGAGAACTTCTTGGTTGCTTCCAAGTTTGGGCAATTATGAATAAAGCTGCTATAAATGTCCCTGTGCAGCTTTTTTGCATGGACATAAGCTTTCCGTTCCTTTGGGACACTGTCGATTTTTAGGAAAACTGTATAAAATGGATAAAAAAATAAAATTAGGGGCAGAAAAGTAATGCCCAAAGTGGAAAAATAATCAAACTAACTATTCCCTCTTGAATCAGGAATGTGAGAAGTGAAGAGATTCAAGTCTTCAAGATTTGTTATTTTGGAAATTGTTTTGAAATCACGTAGTTGGTTGTTCTAGAACCTCTTGGTTGGGACTCAACTGATGGTCAACTAATAGAGGGTCCTGTCTTTTCCTTCCCAGCCCAGAGTCCTTTAGTTTTTCCTAATTCGCTTTGCAACTATCCCACCCATGATGAGATGACATTGCTGCTGCCTCAACCTGTAACTGGAGCCTCCTCATCCTATTCTCCAAAGGCCCATCCAGGTCCCTCCCTCCCTCCCTTCCTTCCTTCCTTCCTTCCTTCCTTCCTTCCTTCCTTCCTTCCTTCCTTCCTACCTTCCTACCTTCCTTCCTTTCCTAAATAGTATAACATGAACTTAAAATTAAAGCATGTGCTCAGAGAATGAGTCTAATTGGACTAAAGATAAGGTATATGAATAAAAAATAAAAATAGAACATGGAGTTAGGTAAAAATGTGTGGATTTGCTAGACCACAAAGTTTAGAGTTCATTAAGTAGACATTGAAAAATTAATGAACATAACATTTGGAGGATGAGCATGTAAATGGTGTGTAGTGAAAGGCTCTTGAGAATTGTTAACAGATAGTTTAAAAAGTCAAAGTGGGGAATCATTCCAAATGTTACATTAACGTTTTATTTTAGATGAACACCTGAAAGTGTACATGCATACAGCCCTATTTTGAAGTTGGGTTAAGGCCTTGTTTAATTTTTTTTTTTAATGTGGATACAGTTATTGATGTTCTAAGTTGTCTTTTTTGGTTCAATCATAACCATGATGCATTGCCTACAATTTTAGTTTTGGTTTCTTGAAAGCTGAACAAAACTTTAAAGATATTTGTAAAGCAGGCCAGGTGCAGTAGCTCATGCCTGTAATTCCAGGACTTCGGGAGGCTGAGGCGGTTGGATCACTTGAGGCCAGGAGTTCGAGATCAGCCTGGCCAACATAGTGAAACCCCTGTCTCTACTAAAAATACAAAAAATTAGCTGGCTGTAGTGGTGCACACTTGTTATCCTAGCTACTCAGGAGGCTAAGGCGTGAGAAAAACTTGAACCAGGGAGGCAGAGGTTGCAGTGAGCCAAGATCGGGCCACTGCTTTCCAGCCTGTGCAGCAGTGAGACTCTGTCTTGCAATCTTAATATAATATTCACTGAGATTTGTAATGCTTTTCCCCATTCTTTTATGCTTGTCTCACCTACACTTACTTTGACAGCAAATTTTTTAGCCACTGCTTTTACCTAGACTTCATCAAAGCATTTAGCTTAAGTTTTATAAACACAACTTTCTTTTCTCATACATGCTTCATCAGTTTACAAAATTTTTACCTCAAAAAAGCAATTAGAATAGTGAAAATGTACCTAGAAGTAATTATTGATAAGCATACAGCCTAGCCAATGGAAAGAGAAGTATGGGGATGTAGTGGAATATAGCCTACTAACCAGGATTAATATGATATAAACTATTCAGTGTACTTGGACTTAAGTCTTATATTTTAGAGAGAAAATGGAGAACATTGGTTAATTTGGCAAGCCAATTAGAAGAGCTTAGAGAAAGAGAAAAGAAGATTGGAATCTAGTTTTGAGAGTTTTTCATCAAAAAAAAAAGTTCATTTTTTTGGTGCCTCTATGTGAGTCTGACATACTACCTTTATTATATTACACTTCTACCCTTCTTTTTGCATTTCATACACATTCAATTTGCAATATTTTTTTTTTCTTAAGATTCTGGAGCATAAAGGGGAAAAGAGGATGACAATATTTCAATGCCGTAGGTAGTACTTTCCTCTGGGATGAAAACATTGTTGACAAAGGGAGAAGGTTTTATTATACAGATTACAGAGGATTAAAAGAGAGATTATTTTGTGTCTTGGATTGGAATCTCCTCAAGAGACTTTATCTTGTAATCCTTTTTTATTGTTTTCTAGATCACACTTACTAGTGGGAATATGAGGGTTAGAAAGCAATTCAGAGTTTGTTTGTTTGCTTGTTTTTTGTTTTTTTGTTTTTGTTTTTGTTTTTTTTTTTGCAATTCAGAGTTTTTGACTTTTCTTACAGAGCTCCTGGGATAACTAGGTCATCAACATCTCCATCTAGTGGATTATTCTTTCTTTCTTTCTTTTTTTTGAGACAGAGTCTCAATCTGTTGCCCAAGCTAGAGCAAAGCGGTATGATCAAGGCTCACTGCAGCCTCTGCCTCCTGGGTGATCTTCCCACCTCAGCCTCTTGTGTAGCTGGAACTACAGGCACACACCACTACACCTGGCTAATTTTTTGCAGAAGGGTTTTTGTCATGTTGCCTGGGCTGGTCTAGAACTCCTCAAGTCAAACAATCCACCTAGCTCGGCCTCCCAAAGTGTTGGGATTATAGGTGTAAACCACCGCCCCCGGCCAATCCGGTGAAATTTAAAAGGAAAAAAAAATGGCCAGGTGCGGTGGTTTACACTTGTAATCCCAGCACTTTGGGAGGCCGAGGCAGGCGGATTACCTGAGGTCAGGAGTTCAAGACCAGCTTGGCCAACATGGTGAAAACCCATGTCTACTAAAAATACAAAAATCAGCTGGGAGTGATGGTGCACGTCTGTAATCCCAGCTACTGGGGAGGCTGAGGCAGGAGAATCACTTGAGCCTGGAGGTGGCGGCTGCAGCGAGCCAAGATCACAGCACTATACTACAGCCTGGGTAACAGAGCGAGACTCTGTCTCAAAAACAAACAAACAAACAAACAAAAAGAACAAGGAAAAAATCTCCCTCTAGTCCTCCTTAAGGTATATAAATAAAAAAACATATCCCTGTCCCAACTTCCTCCATGAGTTTAGTTAGGACCCTTGGAAACCGTCAGAAAGTAAGACTTTCCTAGTTCAATGCTGTACTTGGTACTGATTCATATAGGACTTTGCATCTTGGGAACCAAAACTTCAGGTACTGTGGTAACTGATCCTGTGGAAATAGTATATGCTTATTTCTTGAAAAAGAAAGATATAAAATGATGAATTATTTTGCTTTAAGAATAAAATAAGGCTTAACTAAACAGTTGAAAGGACTGAAATGTATCCCATGGTGTAGCAGAAAATTATTCAACCAGTTACAGTCTCGAGGGACAATGAAGTTATCTTTTGTTGCTATTTTTTTCTGATAAAGATAAGGAATATAGTATTGTCCAAAACCTCAAGAGGTGCTATTTATTTCAAGTGGAATGGAGGGAATTGCTTTGATGGATTATACAAAATGAAGAACAGTTAAAATAGTCAAATATCCATTCCCATGATCCACATGGATATGGCAGTCATAGGCTCTGGGGCCACAGCAATGATTCTTGGGATGGACTATCACAAGGATTGGGAATATTGGACAAAACTGCTTTACCTGAGTAAAGTGCTGTCTGGTGGTGTTGGTGGTGCTTTCTTTTGACAGCGTGTATTGGGGATATGCGTTTATGTAAGTTCACCATCTAGGTTGCTTACCAGTGCTTTGAAACTGATGAATAAACTGGGCTTCTCACTTGCATGGGCCTTTTAGTATGCTCATATGGTCATACGTATAAATGATATTTGAAAAAGTAAGATAAGTTAACTGCAATTTATTAAGATCACTAGGTCATTCTGGTTTGACTTCCACTGATGATTAATTTTATGTGTCAACTTGACTGGGCCATGGGATACCCAGATATTTTGTCAAACATTATTCTGGATATGTCTATGAGGATGTTGCTGACATTTTAAATTTTTAATTTAATTTTTATTTTTTTGGAGATGGGGTCTCACTATATTTTCCAGATTGGTATCAAACTCCTGGCTTCAAGTTATCCTTCTGCCTTGGCCTCCCAAAGTATTGTGATTACAGGTGTGAGCCACTGTGGCTGGCCTGGTTTGTGGATGGTATTGACATTTGAGTTGGTAGCCTGAGTAACGCAGATTGCTTTTCCTAATGTAAGTGGCCCTCATTTAATCAGTTGAAGTCCTGAATAGAACAAAAAAATCTGACCATTCCTTAAGTGCGAGGAAAGTTCGGTATGACTTCTTGGACTGGAACATCTGTCTTTTCCTGCCTTCAGAATGAAACTAAAGAACTGGATCTTCATAGATCTTAAGCCTACTGGGTTTTGGACTGGAACTACACAATTTTCCTGGGTCTCCATCTTGTCAACTGCAGATCTTGAAACTTCTTAGGCTCCATAATTGTGTGAACCAACCCAACTACTTATAACTCCTTTCCAGCTTTCTTTCTTTTCTCTCTCTCTTTCTTTCTCTTTCTTTCTTTCTTTCTTTCTTTCTTTCTTTCTTTCTTTCTTTCTTTCTTTCTTTCTTTCTTTCTTTCTTTCTTTCTCTCTGTATATATATGTATATATATACTTCTGAATATTTGGGGTACTTGTCTGTATGTATTCCTATATATATGTGTGTGTATGTCCTGTTGGTTCTGCTCCTTTGGAGATCCCTAACTAATACAGATTTTGGTACTGAGAGTGTTTTTAGAGGAACAGAATTTTAAAAAATGGATTTTGTAAATTAGTTTGAGGATTTCTGGAATTGGCTGTCTAATCTGATTAGATTTAAAGGTGCTAATATCTTTATTTCCAGAAGTAAAGAGAGAACTGATAGTTCATAACAAGGTCTAGCAATAAAGATACCTAAAATATCACCATTGGATACTCCTAATCAACTACTTATAAAATGCAAGGGTTTTGGTGACTGTGTATGTGCTACTTTTGAATATTTTTGGCAAACTAATGAGTATAATGAGATTGGCTGATTGCTTCTAATGTCACTAGATAAACTGGGGAAAGAAAACGATGAGGTCAGGCATTTGAATTACCAGCTCAAGTACTGCATAAATGACCTGAAAGCTTCCATATGTGCCCCAAAGGACAGCCTTATCTCCTGTATTGGCAGGGCTGAGATTATTGAAAATCAAACCCAGAACCTCTATCCTGTGACTGGCTGAATTACAAGACAATTTGAACTCCCAGCCTTGTAGAGTGTCTGTTGTTAAAGTCAGAGCACTGATTGGAAAGGGAGAGTGATATGATATGGATCTGTGTCCCCATCCAAATTTCAGGTGAAATTGTAATCTTCAAGGCTGGAGGTGGCACCTGGTAGGAAGTGATTGGATCATGGGGGCAGTTTCTCATGGTTTAACACCATCTCCGTCTTGGTTCTGTCATCACAATAGCGAGTTCTTGTGCAATCTGGTTGTTTAAAGTATGTGGCACCTCCCCCTCTAGTGGGACTCTTTGTATTTTGGAGGCAACATATTTCTCATTCAGGTGTTACTCCTGGGTGAGCTGGAAAGCTGCAAGTTTTGAGTGGGGCCAGAACAAAACAAGATTCTGCAATAGATCCAGGCTATTTTGCAAGTTTCTCTGGCACTTGGGCCATATGATCCAGCAGATCCAATGTGTTTGAAGTGTTGGTGGAAGATAGGGACGTTGTTTGAAGTCTTTGGCAGACCCTTATAGATAAATTGCAGCTCAGTACTTTAGGATTTCAGAGCAAGGCCCTGCCATCATTCTCAGATAACCACTCTTCTTTTGAGAAATCACTTTTGGTCTGCTGTCTGGCCTCAGTAGAGATTAAATGCTTAACTATGGGCCAAGTTATCGAACTACTATGTGATCTGAGGTGTCCATCAAAAACTGGGTGTTATCTCACCTACCAAGCCATAAAGTAAGGCATGCACAGCAACATTTCATTATCAAATGGAACTGGTATATATTGATTGGGCCTGAGCAGACCCTAAAGGCACAAGGAAGTTACCTGACAAAGTGGCCCAAATGCCCATAGTTCCTACTCCGGTTACACTCCTTTCTGTCTTCCAGCCTGCACCTATGACCTTGCAGAGAGTAGTACCCTATTATTAACTGACAGAAGAAGAAAAGAATTAGGCCCTGTTTACATATGGTTCTGCATGATATGCAGGCACTACCTGGAAGTGGACAGCTGCAGCACTACAACCCTTCCCTGAGATATCCGTGATGGACAGTGAAGGGAAATCCTTCCTGTGGGAAGAACATCAAGCAGTGCACCAAGTTGTTCACTTGGAGGAAGTGGCCCGACGTGTGATTATATGCTGATTTATAGGCTGTGGCCAATAGTTTTGCTGGATGATCAGGGGGTTGTGAGGAACATGATTGGAAAATTGGTGACAAGAAAATTTGGGGGAAGAGATTTGTAGATAGTCATCTCAACATTGTGCAAACAACATGAAGATATTTGTGTCTCATGTGAATGCTCATCGAAGGGTGACCTAGGCAAAAGAGGATTTTAATAAGCAAATGGACACAATGACCCATTTTGTGGATACCAGTAAGTCTTTTTTCCCAGCCACCCCTGCCATTTTCCAATGGACTCATGGATAAATTGACTAGGGTGGCAAGGATGGAGGGTATGCATGGGCTCAGCAACATGAATTTCAACTCACCAAGGGTGACCCGGTTGTGGCCACTGCTGAATGTCCAATCTGCTAGCAGCATAAATGAACACTGAGTACTTGATATGGCAACAATTCCTGGAGTGATCAGTTAGCTACCTGGTGGCAGGTTAATGACATTGGATCACTTCCAGCGTAAAAGAGCAGCATTTAGTTCTTATTGGAATAGACTCTGACAGGATACAGATTTGCCTTCTCTGCATGCAATGCTTCTGTCAAATTACTATCTGTGAACTCACAAAACGCCTTATCTGCTGTCGTGGTATTTCACACTGCATTGTTTTTAATCAAGGAACTCACTTCACAACAAATGAAGTATTGCAATTGTTCTGTGCTCACGCAGTTCACTGGTCTTACCATGTTATCCACCATCCTAAAGCATTTAGCTTGACAGAACAATGGAATGATCTTTTGGACACTCAGTTCCAGCACCAGCTAATGGCAATACCTTGCAAAACGGAGACAAGTTTCTCTAGAAGGCTGTATATGAAGGATGTATATTCTCTGAATCAACATCCAATATATAGTGCTCTTTTTCCCTTAGCCAAGATTTGTGGGTCCCAGAAGCAATGGGTGGAAATGGGAATAACACCAGACACTATTATCCCTAATGACACATTAGCAAAATTTTGCCTCCTGTTTCTATGACCTTAGGCTCTGTTGGCCTAGGGGTTCTAGTTCCAAAGAGAGGCATGCTCCCAGAAAAGGCACAACAATGATTCCATTGACCTGGAAGTTAAGAATGTCACCTGGCCACATTGGCACTTCTCATGCCTCTGAATCAACAGGCAAAAAAGGCAGTTACTGTGCTGGCTAGGGTGATTGATCCTAACTAACCAAGGAAGAACTTTGACTACTACTCCACAAAGGAGATAGGGAAGACTATGTGTGGAATACAGGAGATCCCTCAGGGAATTTTGTAGTATTACCATGCCCTGTGATTAAGGTCAATGAAAAACTATAACAACCTAATTTAACTGAACTACTAATGGCCCAGACCCTTCAGGAATGAAAGTTTGGGTTCTTTCACACTAGCAAAAGAGGATTCTAATAATCAAATGGATAGAATGACCCATTCTGTAGATACTAGTCAGTCTCTTTCCCCGGATACCCCTGCCATTGTCCAGTGGACTCATGGATAAATTCACCATGGTGGCAGGGATGGAAGGTATGCATGGGCCCAGCAACATGCACTTCAACTCACCAAGGCTGAATTGGTTATGGCAACTGCTGAATGTGAAATCTGTTAGCAGCATAAATGAACACTGAGTTCTTTACCACCAGGTAAACAACCATGACCAGCGAAGATTTTTTTCTAAAGGCAAATGGTAGCAGAAAAATGTAGTTAAAGATACATATGACCAGCCGGGCGCGGTAATCCAGCTCACGCCTGTAATCCCAACACTTTGGGAGGCCGAGGCAGGTGGATCACGAGGTCAGGAGATCGAGACCATCCTGGCTAACACGGCGAAACCTTGTCTCTACTAAAAATACAAAAAATTAACTGGGTGTAGCAGCGTACTCCTGTAGTCCCAGGTACTGGGGAGGCTGAGACAGGAGAATGACATGAACCCAGGAGGTGGAGCTTGCAGTGAGCCAAGATGTGCCACTGCACGCCAGCCTGGGTGAGAGAGCGAGACCCTGTCTCAAAACAACAACAACAACAACAGCAGCAACAACAAAAACCTATGACCATGTAATTAGTTACAGAAAGGAAGATGGTAATTGTCATGACCATTTCCTTTTTATTTTGTTATATGACAAGGGATTAAGAGAAAAAGAAAAAGTCTATGTTTAATACATATTTATACATATACACATATTTATAACTAGGATGTATTGGCTTTATTTAACAGTATCTAAATATTGTTAATATTTCATCATAGTATTTAAGTTATGAGATGTCAAAAAGAAGAATAAACATTACTCAAATTACTCAAGGGCTTTAACTCCACTCCTGGGGAAGGGTCAGTGAGGTTTTGGCTATATATAGGATTGTTGTATCATGTTAGGTGGAGTTATGCCTTTTAAATTATCTTTATTTGGCAATTAAGTATGGTTTAAGGAAATGTGCATGGATGTCAAGCTGATAAGAAAATGGACTTGTGAGGGTTAATTTTACGTGTCAACTTGACAGGGCCCTGGGGTGGCCAGATATCTGGTGTATTAGTCCATTTTCACACTGCTGATAAAGACATACCTGAGAATGGGCAATTTACAAAAGAAAGAGGTTTATTGGACTTACAGTTCTACATATCTGGGGAGGCCTCATAATCATGGTGGAAGGTGAAAGGCACATCTCACATGGTGGCAGACAAGAGAAGAGAACTTGTGCAGAAGCCATCAGATCTTGTGAGACCCATCCAATATCATAAGAAGAGCACAGGAAAGACCTGCCCCCATGATTCAGCCATCTCCCACTAGGTCCCTCCCACAACACATGGGAATTATGAGAGCCACAAGATGAGATTTGGGTGGGGATACAGAGCCAAACCACATCATCTGGTTAAGTATTATATCTAGGTGTGTCTGTGCGTGTGTTTCTAGAGTATTTAGCATTTAAATTGGTGGACTGAGTAAAGCAACTGGCCCTCTCCAATATAAGTGGGCATCATCCAATCCATTGAGGGCTTATAAAAGTTAGAGCAAAGGAGAATTCTCTCTCTCTGACTGACTGCTTGAGCTGGCACACCAGTGTTCCCCTGCCCTCAAAGTGGAACTTACCGTATAAGTGCTCACGGTTCTCAGGCTTCAGACTTGAATTGGAACTACATTATTGTCTTTTTTTGAATCACCAGCTTTCAGAAAGCAGACATTGGGACTTTAGAGCCTCCACAATCACATGACACATAATCACGTGACCTCCATCACTACATAAGCACTTACAATCTCTCATACTCTCTTTCTACACACACACACACACACACACGGGCTTCTCTGGAGAACCCTAACTAATATACTTCTCTTCCTTTATATTTACCCTTGAGTTTGGTGACATTGGTGGTGTTTTGGGGATCTAGCTAAGAGGAAGTTGAATTGGCAAATCATTTAGTTGGGTATATTTATGTAGTTTATGGTCATTACAGTGTATAGTAAACTATATCAGTGTGGGAGTGGCTTCCAGCGTTACTAATGTGCCTACTTTAACAGTCTACCTGGCAATGTAACAGAAGATGCAGGGGTAGAGGTGTATACCTATGAAAATGTCCTTTGGTACCTAGCCCTGAAAGTATGGAGTTGGTGGATAGAAAACAATGTCAAAGACTCACCCTATGTGGTAACCCCTGTCACTTATAGGGAATGCACATATAAGTGGCAAGTAGGGTACTGTAGCATTTGTTCCTTGAAATCAATACAGAAATGCTAGGGTAACAGGTGAGAAGTGTGCAGCATGGCATAAAGGAAGATAGAATAAGGTTGTGTCTGCACTAAGTCAATTGTTGCAGCAGTACCCTGAACACTAGACAGGCATGCCATAGATAGGTAAAACTGAGATACATACTAAAGCGGTATCTAAGTGGTTCCTCCAAGGACATAGGACCAGCCCACCTGGTGCCCACTGCCACTAGTGACTTTGCCTTCCCAGTCCTGGAGCCACCATACACCATACATGCTCCCCGTTGACTGAGGACCAGCTGGCCCAGCACCTGCTGCCACTGGTGACCCTGCCCCCACAAGTGCCCAAGCCATCAAGTACATGTGTACTCCCTGGTGACTAAGGATTGACACATCCAGTGCCTGCTGCCTCTGCCATCATTGCCCGTGCAACTGGCAGAGCCACTATGTCCAGCATGTGCCACCCTAGGACCTGATAACTGGCCCTCTCAGCAGCCCTGCCCCAAGCAAAGCCACACCACTGCCTCCACAAACACCCATAATCTAGGCCACTAAGGCACTTGTAGACATTCCTGCTGTTGATTACAACCGAAGCAATCACATGGAGACTATACTACTGCACCCGTCCAGAACCAAAGCCAAAACACCTGAGTGTATACAACCGACATTATGGGACCCATCTACAGGAAAAAAATCTTTTCCTCTGAAAGCTGCTCCATAAAATTGGAAGTGGTGACTGTTCCTCCAGATGTACCTATTAACATTGGGACATATAATATATGAAAAAATAAGAAAATATGACACTTCCAAAGGAACACATTAATTCTCTGGTAATTTCATAGATTTCGAGAAAATGAAATCTATGAAATGCCTGCAAAGGAATTTAAATTAATGATACTAAGGAAACTGAAAGAGAATACAGATAGACAATTCAACAAAATCAGGAAGACAATTCATGATCAGAATGAGAAGTCCAACAAAGAAGTAGAGATCATAAAAAACAATCAAACAAATCATGGAACTAAATAATTCAATGAATGAAATAACAAATACAACCAAGAGCTTCCTCATAGACTAGACCAAACGGAAGAGAAAAATCTCTGAATTTGAGGAAAGCTCTTTTGTAATAAACCAGTTAGACAAAAAGAAAAAAAAAAAAAGAATTAAAAAGAATGAAGAAGAAAGCCTTGGTACTTACTGGACACCAATAAGCAAACAAATTGTTCACATTATGGCAGTTCCAGAAGAGAGGAGATGGGAAGAAGCATAGAAAAACATATGTAATGAAAGAAATAATAGCTAAAAACTTCCCAAGTATTATCAGATATATAGACATCCAGATCTATGAAGCTCAAAAGGTACCAAATAGATTGAATCCCGTAAAGGTCCTTGCCAAGGCACAGAATACTCAAACTGTCAAAAGTCAAACACAAAGCGAAGATTTAAAAAACAGCAAGACACAAGTGTCAAGTCACACATATAAGGAAATTTCCATTAGACTAACAGCAAGTTTTTTTAGAATCAAACTAATAGGCTAGGTGAGAATGGGATAACATATTCAAAGTGCTGAAAGAAAAAAAAAACAACTGCCAGCAAAGCTTTTTTTCAAAAATGCGGGAGAAATAATGTTCCTAGACAAGCAAAAACTGAAGAAATTTATTACACTACAACAGCCTTACAAGAAATACTTAAGGGAGTCCTACATTGAGAAACAAAATGATAATAACTACCATCATTAAAATACACAAAAATGTAAACTCACTAGTAGAGCAAGTACATAAAGGAGAAAAAGAAAGGAATCAAACCTTATCACTACAGGAAACCATCAAGTCACAAAGATAAACAATAAGAGAGGAAAAAAGGAATGAAAGATCTACAAAACAACCCAAAAATAACAAAATGACAGGAGTAAGTCCTTACCTATCAATAATAACCTTGAGTGTAAATAGATTAAATTCCCCAATTAAAAGATACAGCGTGGCTGAACAGATTTAAAAAATGACTTAACTATATACTGCCTACAAGAAATTCACTTCACCTGTAAAGACACACATATAAAGCAAAGGGATGAGGTGGGCAAATCATTTGGGCCCAGGAGTTTGAGACCAGACTGGGCAACATGACAAAACCCTATCTCTATAAAAAAAATGGAAAAATTAGCCGGGTGTGGTGGTGCACACCTGTAGTCCCAGCTGCTTGGGAGGCTGAGGTGAAAGGATTGCCTGAGCTTGGGGACGTAGAGGCTACAGTGAGCTGTGATTGCACCAATGCACTCCAGCCTGGGCAACAGAGCAAGACCCAATCTCAAAAAAGAGAGAAAAAATAATAAAATAAAGAAAGAAAGGAAAGAAAGAAGGGAAAGAAAGAAAGAAAGAAAAAGAAAGAAAGCAAGAAAGAAAGAAAAGAAAAAGATTGAAGAGATGGCAAAAGACATTTTACACAAATGGAAACTAAACCAAGCAGGAGCAGCTGTACTTATATCAGATAAAATAGACTTTAAGTTGAAACTGTAAAAAGAGATGAAGATCATTAAATAATGATAAAAATATCAATTTTGCAAGAGGACATACCAATTGTAAATATACATGCACCCAATACCAGAGGATCCAGACTATAAACCATATATTATTTCAGCTAAAGGAGGAGACAGACTGTAGTACAATAATAGTTGGAAACTTTCAGCACCCCATTCTCAGTGTTGGGTAGATCATCTAGACAGAAAATCAATGGAGAAACATTGGATTTAAACTGTACTATAGATCAAATGGACCTAACAAGCAGTTACAGAACAACGTTTTATCTAACAGCTGCACATTCTTTTTTTTTTTTTTTTTAGACAGGATCTCACTGTCACTCACCCAGGCTGCAGTGTATTGGCGCAATAACAGCCTGAGCCTCCTGAGTAGCTAGAGGTTACAGGTGTGGACCATCATGCCTAACTAATTAAAAAAATTTTATAGAGATTAGAGATGGGATCTCCTCATGTTACCCGGGCTGGTCTCAAACTCCTGGGCACAAGCAACCTCTCATTTCAGCTTTCCAAAGTGTTGGGATTACAGACACGAGCCACTGCAGCTGACCAGAATACACATTCTTCACAACAACACATGGACTGTTCTTCAACACAGATCATATGGTAGGCCATGAAACAAGTCTCAACAAATTTTTAAAAACTGAGATCATATCGAGTATATTTTCTGACCTTATACAATAAAACTAGAAATCAACAAGAACGTAGGAAACTGTATAAATACATGGAAATTAAACAACATGCTCCTGAACAACCAATGGGCAAATGAAAAAATCAAGATGGAAGTTAAAACATGTTTGGAAACGAATGAAAACAGAAACACAGCATACCAAATCTATGGGCATATGGAAAGCAGTAGTACTAGGAGGAAACGTTAAAACATAGTTACATTAAAACAGAATGATTTCACATAAACCACCTAATGATTCACCTCAAGAAATTAGAAAAGCAAAACAAACTATGAGATGAGCCTTGACCAATGAGATTCCAGAGTAGGAAACGATAAGGTAAATTCTCAGTTCATCTCCTCTCCGCACACTACTCTGAGGTGAAATTTCTTCTCATGGTCCCTCAAAAAGACTGGCAAATACGTGTGATGAACAACCTGTTCTGTTGCTTCGTGGCTCATTATGAAGAGGCAATCAGTGCTTCAACACAGCTTTGCATCTCATCTTGTTCAATTTTGCCCTTTCCTCACCCTCACTTCCCTGGGCTTGAATCTCACAGAAAAAGAACAGTGTTTTAATCCTGCTTCAGGCTCTGTTTCCTAGAGATCCTGTGCTAAGATAATTATTATAAAAAACTTTCCCTCAATGCTACATCTCTCCTTGGACTCTCCTTATATCTCACCTCCTTTGAAACTTTCCAAAAGAGGTATCTTTATCCTTATCTCCCTATCTTTGTTTTCTTATCTGCCATTCATTCCTCAGTCTTGCTTCTCTCTACCATTTCTCTGAAACTGCTTCACTAAGATCAATAATGATTTTTTTTTTGTTCTTAAATCCAAAGGATAATTTTCAGCCTTTATCTTACCTAGTTTTTCTGTAGCACTTGACACTGACCTCGCCTCCTTCTTCAAATATTGTCTTGCCCTGACTTCCAGACAATGTACTCTTGGTTTTTATCTTGCCATTTTAGCTGCTCCATTTCAGTCACCTTTACATATCTTATAAGTATCGATATTTACTAGAATTCTGTTCTCAGTCCCCTTTTCTCCCCTCCCCTCCCCTCCCCTTTGCTTGCCGTCCCTCTCTTTCCCTCCCTAATATCTGTATAACCTATCCCTGGACAATCTTGTTCATTCGCATACATAGCCTCAAGTGCTGATAACTTTCAAAACTATATTTTAGATCTAACTTTCCCTCTTGAGTATCAAATTCTTAAAACAATTTGCCTACTGGATATTTATTCTTGGAGTGCTATTGGCTCCTGAAACTGAACATGTTCAAAAGTGAAACTCAGCATCCTCTTCCCACCTGAATCTGTTCCTGTTGCTGCCTTTCCTATCTCATGGACTGATGCCTTCATTCCTAAGCCAGAAACTGGGTCCCAGTTTTCTCAGGACTTTTCTGGTTCTAACATGTGGAATCCCTCAGTTCCATGCAAACTGGAATGGTTTGTTCAGAGCTGTCTCCACTTTTAAACTGGAACTGCCACGTTGTAGAATCCCCTTAGTTCTGAAAATATGAGGAAGATTGGTCAGTCTGTTTTCCACATCCAATCAATTACTAAGACTTATTTGTTATAACTTTTAAATATGTCTAGTTTGTCTATTTCTCTCCATATCTATCGCTATTGTACCAGTTCAGGCTATTAATATTTCTTACCTGGATTGCTGCAAACTTTCCTTCTGCCTCTAACATTGCTTCCTCCAACCCATTCTCTGAATTGCTGCCAGAAGATTCTTTTATTTTTTTAATTTTTATTTTATTTATTTATTTTTGAGATGGAGTTTTACTCTTGTTGCCCAGGCTGGAGTGCAATGGCTGTGATCTTGGCTCACTGCAACTTCTGCCTCCTGGGTTCAATAGATTCTCCTGCCTCAGCCTCCTGAGTGGCTGGGATTGCAGGCATGCACCACCACGCACAGATACTCTTTGTATTATTAGTAGAGAAAGGGTTTCACCATGTTGGCCAGGCTGGTCTTGAACTCCTGACCTCAGATGATCCACCCGCCTTGGCCTCCCAAAGGTGTGAGCCACTGCAGCACCTGGCCAGAATATTATTTTAAAATTATAAACCTGATGATGTTGTTCCCCTCCTTAAATATTTTTAACTGTTTCCTATTTGCCCTAGGATAAGGTGCACAATTTTTAAGATTGCTCTCATAGCCCCTCATAAAATTGTCCTGCTCATTCCTCCAGACTCATCCCTTCTCACTTTCCTCATACACTGTATGTAAGCTCAGATGCCAGCTGTTCCCTGTCCATTATTTTTAAAAATATTACACCCTCATAGACATAGAACTCGTGCATGTCATCACATTATCTTTCCCAAACCCACATTTATAAAAGTCTTAGTGAGAAATAGGGAATTTATGGTGAGATGAGGGAGATATTTTATTATACATGGTATAGTAATAACCATTTGAGATTTTTTTCCCCCAAAGCTTTTTCTTAGCTGTGGCACTTCAAGGACTGTTTTTGTCTTTATCTTCTTCCCAAGGCATACAGCCTTTTTGGATCCAGCCCCTATCCTCACTCCAAGTTTTTTACATTCATCTCTTTATTGTACTGAGCAATTTGGCTTTACCCAACTCCATCAAAGGGCTCACCAAAACAAAGTGTTCTTCTACTTCCAGATTCCATTCTTGTTTAGTTACCACTATTTTTAGCTTGACTATGTCCCTTAAGATCTTGTCTCTCATCCCATGTAGTTTATTAAAGTATTTCTTTTTTAAAAATTTTTAGGGGTGCTCAGGGGCTGCTCCCCTTTATTATTAATGACAGCGATTTCTCTCAATGAAGTGTAGCGCCCTCCCCTTTGGAACAGTTGCCTGACCCCTGTCCATCACCCCTTCAAGTACCCTCATCAGAAGAAGAGCCTGCGCATTCGCCTGCCTATGCCTTGTCGATCGTAGAGGACGTTGAACTTGTTCACAAACTGGTTCATGGTGTTACACGTTTTGGTGATGGTGCCGAGGTAGGCCATGAGCCCCACGTCGTTGCATTGATCATAAAAATCTGTCTTGAACTTGTCTGTGCTGAGCACCGGAAGGCAGTGACACAGAGCATAGGCCTCCCGCAGGATCTCATGATTAAAGGGGACCTCTCCTGCTTCAGAGGCCTTGACGTACTCCAAGATGAGCTTGACGCGGCTGTGCAGCATCTTGATGGCGCTGTGCTGTGCTATCAGGTGTTCGGCCACAGTGGAGTTCTCTCCACTGCCTGTTGCTGTCATTCAGGCTACGTGGTCTACACCAATGCGTTCCGCTTCCTCTGTGGCCAGAGTGTAGGTCAGCTCAGCAAACAGCATTGTGGCCTCTCCCTTGATTATATCGATGGCAGACTCAAAAACGCTGACAGGAAGATCTGTGTGCTTGGTCATAGGGTTCAGCTTCAGAAAGAGGGGGCTCTCGATGATCTCACACACCTGCTTATGGACGTGGATGTCCGAGGGGTCAGGTGGCCCCCCTGTGGTATACTAACCCAGAAACTCCAGCTCCTTGAACACCTGTTTAAACTGCTCCTCCTTGGTGTAATAATATTCCTTGTCAATGATAATCTTCTCTTCCACGGTGTGGGACAGCAGCTCAAAGTAGTTCATCACCTCGATATTTCGGCCTTCTTGCTTGCCAATCAAAGCCCCAGTCACTTGCACAGGCCGCCCCTCCTGGGAGCGCATGCAGATCCAGTAGTCAGAGATGTTGAGAATGACAAGGGGATGGAGAGCGACGGAAACACTCCCAGTCACTCCAGAGGGCATCACGCTGGGAACTACTGCTGCATCCACCTCCATCCCGCTGCTCCCTCTGGTCCCGTTTGTAGCTGCAGCCGCCGCCGCCGCCGCCATTTTCCCCGCGCCCCTAAAATATTTCTTTAAAATATGGTGTTATATTCTTAGAGGAATTCTTGTACTAGTTGCCAAAAGAGTAAAAGTTTCTTCGTTTTGTTACATGTGTTTTCGCCACATTGGTTTTCCTGCAGTTCCCATACTATTCCTTGTTCTCTCCTACTATGTCTTTGTATAAGCTGCTAAGTTTGTTTGGGATACTTTAAAGTGAACCAGTTTTAGATGTAGTTCATAGGTTTGACTTGGATAAAAAAAATCTCTAATTATATCATGAGTCATTTCAGCATTTTGAATCATCATGGCATGATGAATTTCACTGCATTGGTCTCTAGGGGATTAGGACAAAAACTAATTTCAGTTTTTGAAAATGATTTTCAAGACCTCCAATGAAAGTATGTAAAGGACATTAAATGGGCCTAAGAATTATACAGCTTTCAGTTTGATCCTAAGTTCAAGAACTAGTCCAATTAATCAAAATTGCAATCATAGTCCCCTTGAAAACAACAATATGCAAAACACATGACCATTGTGCACAGTACACACAATCATATTAGTTTGCAGGTGGGTCATATTCAATTAACTTAATTTTTTTGATAACATAGTTGAGTGTATCTTTATTCTTACTAATGCAAACGTTTGAAGATTTTAGGATGGCAGTAGGTTAATTTATTGTTTTTTGTATTAAGAGTCACACTGCTAGGCCAGGCGCAGTGACTCACGCCTGTAATCTTGGCACTTTCGGAGGCTGAGGCGGGCGGATCACGAGGTCAGGAGATCGAGACCATCCTGACTAACATGGTGAAACCCTGTCTCTACTAAAAATACAAAAAAATTAGCTGGGCATGGTGGCAGGGGCCTGTAGTCCCAGCTACTCAGGAGGTTGAGGCAAGAGAATGGTGTGAACCTGGGAGGCGGAGCTTGCAGTGAGCTGAGATGGCGCCACTGCACTCTAGCCTGGGCGACAGAGCAAGACTCTGTCTCAAAAAAAAAAAAAAAAAAAAAAAAAAAGAGTCACACTGCTTGGGTTCTTGGTGGCCTTTCTCAGTACTTGAGCCCTTGATCTTCAACCACAGAGGTGGAGTAGTACCTATAAAATACAGGACAACAAGGCAGCTAAAACATTTATCATTGAGATGAACATATTCATCATCTGATTTGAGTGATTAAGAAGACTTTGCCTGAAAATATTGCCAATATCACCTTGAGAATAGTGTAGATGAACAAAAAGAGTACAGAGTGAGATTTCAGAAACAGATTTCCCCTCTAGTTAGGTTTTCTTATGTCACTTTAAACTCTGCACTTTCTAATCTTTTAACAGTCTTTATACTCATATTTTAAGAGCAAGATCTTCTCTTGTTTCTTTATTCACTCAGAAAGGTATTATAAAATCATGGATGTGAAATACTTTGAAAAACTAAAAATGCCTTGCAATCGTAGGTGGGTCTGTCAGCTTTCAGATTTGCAAAGGACATCCATGAAGAGACTAACCATACCTATCTATCAATCCTTCCTACTATCCAACTATCCAACTATGTTTCTTTCCCTCCCTTCTTTCAACAAGTGTTTATTGAGCACTTCATATCTGCAAACAACAGATATGTCTTTCTGGAACTTATACTCTTGTGTAAGTAAATAGTAAATAGAAAATTTAAATCCATATTGGTAATGGCTATAACTGGGAAGAATAGGGAACTGTGGTATGGTTGGATTGGGTAGGGTGGGTGGGGGTTAGGGAAGATTTTCCACAAAAGGTGGTATGAAGATTTTCCACAAAAGGTGGTATGTAGACTGACAGCTGATCCTTTCATTGCCATGGGAAACTGTAGGAAATATTTCAGGTCTTATGGTATATATGGGTAATAGGAGGGCAACAAGAGGTGCTAGAATATTCAAAGTAAACGGAACATTGCGTCCAAAGGCCCTGAGGCAAGAGTTAGTGTAGTTCAACAGATATCTCAAGGTAGATGTTCTGCTAGGTTAGAAATCTTCACTTGAATTGCTTATGGACAATGTGGTAGCTAGTTTCATAGAATATCTGATGTGTGAAATGTGTAAAGTTTATCCATTTGCAACTCTGGCCTCAAGTCTTAGCAATTAATCCCTTCCCTTCCTTCCCTCCCTCCCTCCCTTCCCCCCCCCCCCTTCCTTCCTTCCTTTCTTTTTTTTGCAAGCAATCATTTGTGTAGTGGATTCCTAATATTTCAGAATTGTTGGTGTTTAAGGCATTATACTTTGAATTGAAATATGGCAATTATCAGAATATGCAATACCATAATTTGCATTTCTTTTCATTTTAAAGAGAAGGAAATTAGGGCACAGAGAGGTTAGATATGTTTTCCTGGGTTACACAGCTATTAAATTGCATGCAAGTTAGATCTGGGGTAACATGGTCTTCATACATTAAAATCAGGAGCATCGGCCAGGCATGGTGGCTCACAGCTGTAATCCCAGCACTTTGGGAGGCTAAGGTGGGCAGATCACAAACTCAGGAGTTCGAGACCAGCCTGGCCAATATGGTGAAACCCCGTATCTACTAAAATTACAAAAATTAGCTGGGTGTGGTAGCGGGCACCTGTAGTCCCAGCTACTCGGGAGGCTGAGGCAGGAGAATCGCTTGAACCTGGGAGGCGGAGGTTGTAGTGAACCAAGATCTGACCACTGCACTCCAATCTGGATGACAGAGCGAGACTCTGTCTCAAAAAAAAATCGACTATAATACAAGATCAATAAAATATAAGATCAAGAACAACCACAGAGGCTGAATATTACTTATAAAATACAGGACAAAAATAACTAAAACTTCTAATTGTCATTGAGACAAATGTATTTGTCATCTGATTTGAATAGTGAAGACGACCTCTAGCCTGAAAACATTTGCCAACATCATCTGCCATAGCTCCTTTCTGACATTCTATCAGGGTAATATTGCTTTGAGTCTTGAAAGCATGTGTTGTTTCTGAGAATTCCTTTGAAGCTGGTATCTAGTTCAGCACAAACTAGATTCCGGGGCAATGGTTAAGAAAGATAGCAATATGAAACCCAGGAATAAGAAACAGGCAAGTGAAGTGGAAGTTTAAGAAACATTAATGCAAATTTCTGTGTATCTAGAACTGATAGTTTATGATGGATTCCTAAGGAAACTGAGCAATTGAATATAATCATAATAATTGCTAGACATATCTGGCCTTCGCTAACAATGAATTACTGAGAAAAACAACAGGAAGGAAAAGTAGAATCCCCCTCCAGCTTGATGATTTGAATACCGGGTAAGTTAAGTATGGTGATGAGAAGCTGGTGTATCGTGTGAGAGCAATAATGCTACTTCTGGCCGGGCACGGTGGCTCACGCCTGTAATACCAGCACTTTGGGAGGCCGAGGCGGGCGGATCACAAGGTCAGGAGATCGAGACCATCCTGGCTAACACAGTGAAACCCCGTCTCTACTAAAAATACAAAAAAATTAGCCGGGCGTGGTGGCGGGCGCCTGTAGTCCCAGCTACCCGGGAGGCTGAGGCAGGAGAATGGCGTGAACCTGGGAGGTGGAGCTTGCAGTTAGCCGACATCGCGCCACTGCACTCCAGCCTGGGCGACAGAGCGAGACTCCATCTCAAAAAAAAAAAGCTACTTCTACAGTCTAAGGGATATATATTATACTAAGAAATATGAACGATTTGAATCTCTTGACATCCACTTCCCCTAGCACATATATATCAGACAATGGCAGAACTTCTATTCTCATTGTTTTCTTGCCACAGGAATCTTGCAGATGATGTCCTAATCCTTGAGCGAAATAAAAAGGTCCTAGAAGTGAAACTTCTTCTGTCAGATCCTTCTCCTCTCAGATTTTTTTTTTTTTAAACCATAAAACTCTCTGTACCTGTTAGGATTCTTTCAGTTGCAACTGACAGAATACCTAACAAAAATTTGTGTAAGTACGAGGTCAGAAGATCGGGAGCAGCCTGGCTAACATGGTGAAACCCCGTTTCTACTAAAAATACAAAAATTAACCAGGTGTGGTGGAGCGTGCCTGTAATCCCAGCTACTCGGGAGGCTGAGGTGGGAGAATCGCTTGAACCCTGGAGGCAGAGGTTGCAGTGAGCCAAGATCGTGCCACTGCACTCCAGCCTGGGTGACAGAGGGAGACTCCGCCTCAAAAAAAAAAAATTGTGTAAGTAAAACATTTATTGGCTCATGTATTTGAAAGAGCCAGAGGAAGGGCTTATCATAGATGCAGTTTGATCTGGGGGATCAAATGATGGGGTTCTCATCATCTTTCAACTCTTTCTTCCTTTGTGATGCCAGCTTTATCATTGGGCTGCTTCCCTAATGAGACAAGATGGCTGCAGCATTTCCAAGTGCCACATCTTCATCTGAAAGATCCAGTGGAACAGTGCAAGTCTTTCTCAGAGTCAGTTACCATGGCCAAAGAGTTTTGGTTTTGCTTAAGTCAATCACGGTCCACTGTGGGGGTGGTTATCGGAGTCATTCCCATCCAAACAACATGGCAGGGAAGAAGGCTGGGAGGATTTCCGTAAAGGAAGTTCTGCTATTAGATACATGGGGAAATGGAGGCTAAATAGTAAAGAAGAGATTTCTGTCCCCTGTGATTTTTAAATCCATTCTTTTTTGGCAGTCCACCTGAAAGGACTCTTAGTCAAGTTTAGCTTCTCTGTTGGTTAGGATATAGCTTCAGGTGCATAAAATAGAGACTCAAAATACCAGTAGATTAGACAAGATAGAAGTTTATTTCACTCCCATTTAAAGCCTGAGATGATAGGGTGACTCTGCACTATGAAGTTATGAGGCACCAGCCTGCTGTTTTGCTCTGTCATCTCCAGGATGTTGCTTCTCTCTCTGTGGCCCAATATGGATCACTCCTATGTCCCAATTCCAACCTGACAGAAGGGAAAAAGAAGGGAGTGGACGTATCTTTCCCTTTTAAGTCAGGGTTTCTGACCATCAGACTACTGATATTTTCGACCAGATAATTCTTTGTTGTGGGAGATGTCCTGTGCATTATAGGATGTTTAGCAGCATCCCTGGCCTCTACTTGATAGGTGCCAGGAATGTCACCTCCCTGTCCCCAGTTGTGACAATGAAAAATGACTCCAGACATTGTCTAGTGTCCCCTGGGAGGCATATTTTACTTCTGCTTGTCTTCTTTGACTAGATCTGAGTCACATGGTCATACATAACTGCAAAGGAGACTGGGAAATGCAGTCCTTTTAGTTTTATTTTTAAATGTTTAAACTTTTATTTTAGGTTTAGAGGTACATGTGTAGGTTTATTATATAGGCAAACTCATGTCACAGGAGTTTGTTTTACAAATTATTTCATTATCGAGGTACTAAGCCTGGTACCAATAGATATTTTTTTCTCACCCTCTCCCTCCTCCCACCCTCGAGCCTCAAGTAGGCCTTAGTGTCAGTTGTTATCCTCTTTGTGTTCATGAGTTCTTATCATTTAGCTTCCACTTGTAAGTGAGAACATGTGTTGTTTGGTTTTCTGTTCCTGTGTTAGTTTGCTAAGGATGATGGCCTCTAGCTCCATCTATATCCCACAAAAGATATAATCTCATTCTTTCTTATGGCTGCATAGTATTCCGTGGTATATATGTATCACATATTCTTTTTTCAATCTGTCATTGATGGGCATTTAGATTGATTCTAAGTCTTTGCTATTGTGAAGTTGCAGTGAGCATATGCATACATGTGTCTTTATGGTAGAATGATTTGTATGATTTGTATTCTTTTTTTTTTTTTTTTTTTTTTTGAGACGGAGTCTTGCTCTGTCACCCGGGCTGGAGTGCAGTGGCCAGATCTCAGCTCACTGCAAGCTCTGCCTCCCAGGTTTTCACCATTCTTCTGCCTCAGCCTCCCATGTAGCTGGGACTACAGGTGCCCGCCACCTCGCCCAGCTAGTTTTTTGTATTTTTTAGTAGAGGCGGGGTTTCACCGTGTTAGCCAGGATGGTCTCGATCTCCTGACCTCGTGATCCGCCCGTCTCGGCCTCCCAAAGTGCTGGGATTACAGGCTTGAGCCACCGCGCCGAGCCGAATGATTTGTATTGTTTGGGTATATACCCAGTAATTGGATTGCTGGGTCGCAAGGTAGTTCTGTTTTTAACTCTTTGAGGAATTCCCACACTGCTTTCCACAATGGTAGAACTAATTTACACTCCCACCAACAGTGTATAAGTGTTCCCCTTTCTCTGCAACCTCCCTAGCATCTGTTATTTTTTTCACTTTTTAATAGCCATTCTGACTGGTAGGAGATGGTATCTCACCAATCAAAACTGATGGTTTTGATTTACATTTCTCTAATGATCAGTGATATTGAGCTTCTTTTCATGTTTGTTGGCCACATATATGTCTTTTTTTTTTTTTAAGATAGAGTTTTACTCTGTCACTTAGGCTGGAGTACAGTGGCATGATCTCAGCTCACTGCAACCTCCACCTCCCAGACTTAGGCGATTCTCCTGTCTTCACCTCCCAAGTAGCTGGGACTACAGGCATGTACCACCATGACCAGCTAATTTTTGTATTTTTAGTAGAGACGCGGTTTCACCATGTTGGCCAGGCTGGTCTGGAACTCCTGACCTCAAATGATCCACCCGCCTGGGCCTCCCAAATTGCTGGGATTACAGGTGTGAGTCACTGTCCCCTGCCTATGTCTTTTGGAAAGTGTCTGTTCACAGCCTTTACCCACTTTTTAATGGAATATTTTTTTTTTCTTGTAATTTGTTTAACTTCCTTACAGATGCTGGATATTAGGCTTTTGCAAATATTTTCTCCCATTCTGTAAGATGTCTGTTTACTCTGTTGATAGTCCATTTGCTGCACAGAAGCTCTTAAGTTTAGTTAGATCCCATTTGTCAATTTTTGCTTTTGTTGTGATTGCGTTTGGTGTCTTCACCATTAAATCTTGCCATTCCTATGTCCAGAATGGTATTACCCAGGTTGTCTTCCATGGTTTTTACAGTTTTGGGTTTTATATTTATGTCTTTAATCCATGTGGAGTTGATTTTTGTATATGGTGCAAGGGATCCAGTTTCCCTTCTTGCAGATATGGGTAGCCAGTTATCCCAGCACCATTTATTGAATAGGGAGCACTTTTCCCATTGCTTGTTTTGATCAGCTTTGAAGAAGATCAGATGGTTGTAGGTTTGCAGCATTATTTCTGAGCTCCCTGTTCTGTTCATTTTGTCTATGTGCCTGTTTTTGTACCAGAACCATGCTGTTTTTGTTACCGTAGCCCTGTAGTATAGTTTGAGACTGGGTAACGCAATGTCTTCACTTTTATTCTTTTTGCTGAAGATTGCCTTGGCTATTTGTGCTCTTTTGTTATTCCATGTAAATTTTAAAATAGTTTTTGTTTTTTTGTTTGTTTGTTTTTAGTTCTTTGAAGAATTTCATTGGTGGTTTGATAGGAATAGCACTGAATCTGTAAATTGCTTTGGGTAGTATGGCCATTTTAATGATACCGATTCTTCCTCTTCATGAACATGGAATGTTTTTCCATTTGTTTGTGTCATCTCTGACTTCTTTGAGCAGTGTTTTGTAATTCTCATTGTAGAAATTTTTCAACTTGCTGTTTCCTGGTTAGCTGTATTCGTAGGTATTTTATTCTCATGTGGCAATTGTGAATGGGATTTTGTTCCTGATTTGGCTCTCAACTTGGCTGTTCTTGGTGTATAGGAATGCTAGTGATTTTTATATGTTGATTTTGTAACCTGAAACTTTGCTGGAGTTTATCAGCTGAAGGAGCTTTTGGGCTGAGACTATGGAGTTTTCTAGATATAGAATCATGTCATCTGTAAACAGGGATAATTTGACATCCTCTCTTCCTATATGGATTCGTTTTATTTCTTTCTGGTTCCTGATTGCTATGGCCAGGACTTCCAATGCTGTGTTGAATAGTAGTGGTAAGAGAGGACATCCTTGTCTTGGGCCAGTTTTTAAGGGGAATGCTTCCAGCATTTCACCATTTAGTATTATGTTGGCTGTGGGTATGCCATATATGACTTTCTCTTTCAAGGTATGTTCCTTCAATACCTTTTGAAGGTATTTATTGAGGTGGAGGTTTTTTTTGTTTTTTGTTTTTTCTCACTCTGTCATCCAGGCTGGAGTGCAATGGTGTGATCTTGGCTCACTGCAACATCTGCCTCCAAGGTTCAAGTGATTCTTGTGCCTCAGCCTCCTGAGTAGCTGGGATTACAAGCATGTGCCACAATGCCCAGCTAATTTTTGTATTCTAGTAGAGATGGGGGTTCACCATGTTGGCCAGGCTGGTCTTAAACTCCTGACCTCAAGTGATCACCCTTCTTTGGCCTCCCAAAGTGCTGGGATCACAGGCGTGAGCCTCTCTGCCTGACCTATTGAGAGTTTTTAACATGAAGGAATGTTGAATTTTATTGAAAGCCTTTTTCTGCCTTTATTGAGATAATCATATGGTTTTTGTCTTTAGTTCTATTTATGTGATGAGTTACATTTATTGATTCACCTATGTTGAAACAAACTTGCATATTAGGGGTGAAGCCTACTTGATCATGGTGGATTAGCTTTTTGACGTGCTGCTGAATACAGTTTGCAAGCATTTTGTTGAAAATTTTTGTATCAATGTTCATCAAGGATATTGGCCTGAAGTTTCCTTTTTTTGTTTTGTCTCTGCCAGGTTCTGGTATCAGAATGATGCTGGCATCACAGAATGAGTTTGGGAGGGCCCCCTCCTCCTCAGTTTTTTGGAATAATTTCAGTAGAAATGGTATCAGCTTTTCTTTTACATCTGTTAGAATGTGGCTGTGAATCCATCTGGTCCTGGGCTTTCTTAGGCTGGTAGGCTATTTATTACTGAATCAATTTTGGAGTTCATTACGGGTCTGTTCAGGGGATCAATATCTTCCTGGTTCAGTCTTGAGAGGGTGTATGTGTCCAGGAGTTTATCTGTGTCTTCTAGATTTTCTAGTTTGTGTGCATAGAGGTGTTCACAGTAGTTTCTGATAGTTATATTTATTTTTGTGGGGTTAGTGGTAATATCCCCTTTGTTGTTTCTAGTTGTGTTTATTTGTATCTTCTCTCTTTTGTTCTTTAGTCTACCTAGAAGCTTATCTATTTTACTTGTTTAAAAAAAAAACAACTCCTGGATTTATTAATATTTGAACAGTTTTTCACATCTCAATTTCTTCAGGTCAGCCTGATTTTGGTTATTTCTTGTCTTCTGCTAGCATTGGGGTTTGTTTGCTCTTGCTTCTCTGGTTCTTTCAGTTGTGATGTTAGGTTGTTAATTTGAGATCTTTGTAACTTTTTGGTGTGGGCATTTGGTGCTATAAATTTCCCTCTTAACACTAACTGCCTTAGCTGTGTCCCAGAGATTCTGGTATGTTATATCTTTGTTCTCATTATTTTCAACGATCTTCTTGATTTCTATCTTAATTTCATTATTTATGCAAAAATTATTCAGGAGCAGGTTAATTTTCCTTAATTGCATGGTTTAGAATGTTCTTTGTTAGTCTGGACTTCTATCTTTATTGTCTTGTGGTCCAAGAGTGTGTTTGGTATGATTTCAGTTCTTTTGCATTACCTGAGGATGGTTTTATGTTTTATTGTGTGGTCAGTTTTAGAGTAAGTGCTATGTGGCAATGATAAAAATGTATATTCTGTTGTTTTGGGGTAGAGAGTTCCATAGATGTCTATCAGATCCATTTGGCCCAGTGCTGAGTTCAGGTTGTTAATATCTTTGTTAATTTTCTACTTCAATCATTTGTATAATACTGTCAGTGGAGTGTTGAAATCTCCCACTATTATTGTTTGGGAGGCTAAGCCTCTTTGAAGGTCTCTAAGAACTTGCTTAATGAATCTGGATGCTCCTGTGTTGGGTGCATATATATTTAGGATAGTTGGGTCTTCTCGTTGAGTTGAACCCTTTACCCATTATGTAATACCCTTCTTTGTCTTTTTTGATCTTTGTTGGTTTTTGAGATTAGGAATGCAATTCCTGCTCTTTTCTGATTTCCATTTGCTTAGTAGATTTTTCTCTATCCCTTTATTTCCAGTGTCATTGCATGTGAGGTGAGTCTCTTAAAGACAGCATACCATTGGGTCTTTTTTTAATTTTGAAACGGAGTCTTGCTGTGTCACCCAGGCTGGAGTGCAGTGGTACATCTCCGCTCACTGCAAGCTCCGCCTCCCAGGTTCACGCTATTCTCCTGCCTCAGCCTCCCACTAGCTGGGACTACGGGCACCCGCCACCATGCCCGGCTAATTTTTTGTATTTTTTTTTAGTAGAGATGGGGTTTCACCATGTTAGCCAGGGTGGTCTTGATCTCCTGACCTCATGATCCACCCTCCTTAGCCTCCCAAAGTGCTAGGATTACAGGCGTGTCCCCACAGCGCCCGGCCAGGCCCTGCTTTTTTTTTTTTTTAATCCAGCTTTCCATTCTCTGCCTTTTAAATGGCAATACTTGACCCATTTACATTCGAGGTTAGTATTGATATGTATGACTTTGATCCTGTCATTGTGCTGTTAGCTGGTTATTATGCCGACTTGTTTGTGTGGTTGCTTTACAGTACTGGTCCGTTTACTTAAGTGTGTTTTTGTATTGGCTGGTAATGGTCTTTCCTTTCCATATTTAGTGCTCCTTTCAAGATCTCTTGTAAGGAGGTTCTGTTGGCAATGAATTTCATCAGCATTTGGTTACCTGAAAAGGATCTCATTTCTTTGCTTAGGAAAATTAGTTTGACTGGATACAAAATTATTGGTGGAAGATTTTTTTTTCTTCAAGAATGTTGAATATAGGCCCCCAATCTCTTTGGGCTTATAGAGTTTCTGCTAAGAGATCTGCTATTAGCCTGGTGGGGTTCCCTTTGTAGATGACCTGCCCTTTCTCTCTACCTGCCTTTAATATTCTTTCTTTCATTTTGGCCTTGGAAAATGTGATGATTATGTGCCTTGGGGATGATCTTACTGTGTAGAATCTTTCAGGGGTTCTCTATATTTGACTCTTAGCCTCTCTAGCAAAGTTGGGGAAGTTTTCATGGACGATACCTTAAAATATGATTTCCAAGTTGTTTGCTTTCTCCCCATCCCTTTCAGGGATGCCAGTGATTCATAGATTTGGCCTCTTTATGTAATCCCGTATTTCTTGGAGGTTTTGTTCATTCCTTTTTATTCTTTTTTCTTATTGTTGTCTGACTGTCTTATTTCAGAGAGCCAGTCTTCCAGTTCTGAGATTCCTCAGTTTGGTCTATTCTGCTGGTAATACTTGTGATTACATTGTGAAATTCTTGTGGTGTGTTTTTCCAGCTCTATTAGATCAGTTAGGTACTTTTTTATACTGGCTATTTAGCTCCTGTGTCCTTTTATTGTGATTCTTAGTTTTCTTGGGTTGGGTTCTGCCATTCTCCTGAAGCTTAATGATCTTTATTCCTATCCATGTTCTGAATTTTATTTCTGTCATTTCTACCAACTTAGCCTGGTTAAGAACCTGATATGATTTGGCTTTGTGTCTCCACCCAAATGTTATCTTGAAATGTAATCTCCATATGTTGAGTGGGGGAACCTGTGGGAAGTGATTGGATTATGGGGGTGGTTCCCCCATGTGCTGTTCTCATGATAGTGTGTGTATTCTCATGATAGTGTGTTTATTCTCATGAGATCTGATGCTTTAAAAGTTGTTGGCAGCCCCCCTCCCTCACTCTCTCTCTCTCTCTCCTGCTGCTTGCAAGATGGTGCTTATTTTTCCTTCTCCTTCTGCCATGATTGTAAGTTTCCTGAGGCCTCCCAGCCATGTGGAACTGTAAGTCAGTTAAACCTCTTTTTTTTTTTTTTTAAATAAACCACCCAGTGTTGGGTAGTTATTTATAGCAGGGTGGAAACCGACAAATACAGAAAATTGGTACTGGGAGTGGGGCACTGCTATAAATGTGGAAGCAACTTTGAACTTGGTAATGGGCAGAGGTTGGAACAGTTTGGAGGGTTCAGAAGAAGGTAGGAAGATATGGGAAAGTTTGGAATTTCCTGGAGACTTGTTGAATGGTTTTGACCAAAATGCTCACAGTGATATGAACAATGAAGTCTAGGCTGACGTGGTCTCAGATGGGAAAGAGGAACTTACTGGGAACTGGAGTAAAGGTCACCCTTGCTCTTATTTAGCAAAGGACTGGCAACATTTTGCTCTAGCCCTAGAGATCTGTGGAATTTTGAACTTAAGAGAGATGATTTAGGGTATCTGGCAGAGTAAATTTCTAAGCAGCAAAGCATTCAAGGTGTAATCTGGCTTTTTCTGAAAGTGTTCAGTCATATGTGTTCACAAAGGGATGGTCTGAAATTGGAACTCATGTCGAAAAGGGAAGCAGAACATAAAAGTTTTGAAAATTTGCAGCCTGACCATGTGATAGAAAGAAAAACCCATTTTCTGGGGAGAAATTCAAGCCAACTGCAGAAATTTGAATAAGTAACCAGGAGCCAATGTTAATAGCCAAGACAATGGGAAAAATGTCTCCAGGGTATTTCAGAGATCTTCATAGCAGACCCTCTCATCACAGGCCTGGTGGCCTGGGAAGGAAAAATAGTTATTTTTGCACCAGGCACAAGGCCCTGCTGCTCTGTGCAACCTTGAGACATCGTGCCATGTGTCCCAGGAGTTCCAGCTCCAGCTGTGGATGACAGGGGCCAAGGTACAGCTCAGGCTGTTGCTTTAGAGGGTGCAAGACCCAAGCCTTGGTGGCTTGCAGGTGGTGTTGGACTTGTGCGTGTGCAGAATATGAGTTTAGGGTTGGGAACCTCCATCTAGATTTCAGGGGATGCATGGAAGTGCCTTGATGTCCGGGCAGAATTCTGCTTCAGGGGTGGACCCCTCAGGGAGAACCTCTATTAGGGCAATGCAGAGGGAAAATGTGGGGTTGGAGTCCCCACACAGAGTCCCCACTGGGGCACTGCCTAGTGGAGCTATGAAAAGAGGGTCACTGCCCTTCAGACTCCAGAATCATAGATCAACTGACAACTTGCACTATATACCTGGAAAAGCTGCAGGCACTCAATGCCAGCTTGTGAAAGCAGTTGTACGCTGCAGAGCCACAGGGACAGAGCTGCCTATGGCCCTGGAAACCCACACTTTGCATCAGTGTGCCCTGGATGTGAGGCATGGAGTCAAAGGAGATAATTTCAGAACTTTAATATTTAATGACTGCTCTGCTGGGTTTCAGACATGCATGGGGCCTGTGGCTCTTTTGGTCAATTTCTCCCATTTGGAATGGGAATATTCACCCAATGCCTGTATCCCTATTTTATCTTGGAAGTAACTAAATCGTTTTTGATTTTACAGGCTTATCAGTGAAAGTGACTTGCCTTGTCTTAGATGAAACTTTGGACTTGGACTTTTGAGTTAATGCTGGAATGAGTTAAGACTTTGAGGGACTGTTGGGAAGGCATGATTGGTTTTGAAATGTGAAAAGAACATGAGATTTGGGAGGGGGTAAGGGTGGAATAATATGGTTTGGCTCTGTGTCCCCACCCAAATCTCATCTTGAATTGTAATCCCCACATGTTGAGGGATGGACCTGGTGGAAGATGACTGGATCATGGGGGTGGTTTCCCCCATATTTTTCTCATGAGAGTGAGTGAATTCTCAGGAGACCTGATGCTTTAAAAGTGTTTGGCTCTTCCCTCGCTTGCCCTCTCTCTCTCCTGCTGCCTTGTAGGAAGGTGCTTGCTTTTCCTTCTCCTTCTACCATGACTGTAAGTTTCCTGAGGCCTCCACAGCCATGCAGAACTGTGAGTCAATTAAACCTTTTTTCTTTATAAATGACACAGTGTTGGTAGTTATTTATAGCAGTGTGAAAACAGACTAATACAGAACCCCTGTTGGAGAACTAGTGAAGTCATTTGGAGGACATGGGATACTCTGGCCATTTGAGTTGCTGGAGTTCTTGCATTGGTTCTTTCTCATCTCTGCATGTGGGTGTCCCTTTAACTACATTATAGATTGAGTACTGCCAATAGATTTCTTTTCTAGATGTTTTCCCAGGGCTGAGGCTTTGTGTAGGGTCTTTATTTGTAGCTGACTTCTTCTCTTTAGTTTCACAGAGGTGTATGTTAGCAACGTATTTTTGGTGTTGAAGCTTTGGGCTGTGATTTAGTAGGTGGTGCTTAGGGGTAGTGGTTAGTTGCTAGGTAGGCTCTTGTTCAGTTGTGCGGGTCCCCTACATTTCCTCATAGTTGTAGCCATTCTCCCTGTCAATGCTCTGTAAGTCTGGGCTTCTCTCCCACTTGATTGTTGGCTGTAGATCATGGCTTGTCACTCCCGACTGCTCACCTGCTCACCTTATTTCTGGGATGATCTCAGGGTTTATGTTTCCTCCCCAACTTAGAGGCAGCAGAGGAAAGGACCCAAGTAGTAGTTGTGGCTGAGGACCTTTTGCTTGTCTCCTGGGGGCTTCCCCCCAGAGAGATGCAGTCAGCAAGCCACTCAGTGCAATCACTATGGGGGGTCTGTGATGTGGGCCCAAGCCAGGGGTTCCCTGCCTGGTGATGAGCAGAGGAGGAGAGGGTGGCGGATGGACTGGCCTCCTTTCCTTGCGTTGACTGCAGCTTGCTGGAGGTAAGGATAATGCACTTAGAGTCTTTTCTCCTTTGTTGGTCTGAGGGTAGCAGGGGTAGTACCACTGCAGAGGCAGTGGCAGGAGGCCTTTCAATTACTTCTCAGAGCTCCGCCTCTGAGAAATGCAGAGCTGCTGTCAAGGGAAGGGTGTCAAAGGCTCACTGGGAGGGGAGACTGGTCTCCTCTCCATATGGTGACTGTGGCGTCCTGTAAGCTTGGGCGTAGTCTTCAGGCTCTTTGTTTCTTCCCCAGACCAAGAGCAGAAGGGATAGAACTGTTGCTGTGGCATTGGTAGATGGGTTGTTGGATGCCTCTGAAAGTCTCTTCCCAGAAAAACTCTGGGCCACCACCAGTGGGTATGTTCAGCTGTGGGTGGGGTGATTGTTCTGTGGTCATGAGCCGGGAGCCCTGCCTGGTAAAGACTGGGAGTCAGGGGTTGCCAGGGACGAAGGGCTGGACTCCTCTGTGTATGGTGGCTATGCTGTGCTGGAGGTGCCAGCATAGTGACTAGACCCTTTGTTCCTTTCCCAGCCTGAGAGCTGTTAGGGCGATTTCCTCCTTGGAGGAATGCTGGGCTGCCTCTGATTGAGGTGATCAAGCAGGAGCAGTGTGGTTGTGCTTAAGTACCAGGTCAGGCACTCCTGCCCAGTGAGGAGAAGTGAGGACTGGGACCTGTGTTGAGAACAGTCTGTCCACTTTTCCGTGAGATGGTTGCACTGTGCTGGGGGTCCAGACCAGCCCCTGGTCCCTGTGGACTCTCTGGAGCCTGGAGACGACAAGGGCCAAGGCTCCAAGACAGCAAAGATGGCAACTTGTCTCTCCCACTGGGAGCTCTGTCCCAGGGAGTTGCAGAGCTACTACTGGCTCGATAGCCCTAGGAGGGGGCGACTGGAGACCCAGGCCTGGAGGATCTACCCAGTGAGGAGATATGGGACTGGGAACCCACATAATGAACAGTCTGGCCACTTTTCCATAGGGCTGCTGCAGTATGCTGGGGGTCTACTCCAGTCCCTAGTCACCTCCGATTTTCCAGTATAGCTTTTCTGGGCAGGGGAGGCACCCCTCGCTCTGCATTGCTCCCAGGTGGGCAGCCATCCTGCCTTGCCTTTCTCTGTTCTCTGTGGGTCAAGCTGTTTCCTTGATGAGTCCCAGTGCATGTATCTGGGTGTTTCAGTTGAAGGTGCTGCATTTACTCACCCCTTCCATTTCTGTCCATGAGAGCTGCGCACACACTAACTGCTTCTAGTTTGTCCAACCTAGACAAACTAGATTGGACAACCTCCCTTTTATTTTTTTCTTGATAACTTTGTCCTATCAAGAATGAGACCACTAACAGTTTATGTCACCATGTTCAAATGTAAGTATGTCATTTCCAGTGCCTGAGTTGATATAACCCAGGAACACAACGATGATAACAGATAATATTTTTTCACGTTTTTCCTTTATCCACCTTCAGGATTACACAAACTTACCCCCAAATACTTCCGAAACTCTTTAGGGTGCATTTCATATTTGTAAACATCCTTTTAGATTTCAACTATGGGAACCTCAAAAACTCGTGAAACTATATTTAGGTGTCTTACAAATGACATTTTCACCGGTGTCCACTTTTGATGGCAAAAGTGGGCTGTTAGAGTGGTACCGCTGCAAGAACAGTGGTGGAGGGGTTGCGGATTGACTATGGATTTCTGCCTTGGAGAAATGCTTGGCTGCCTCTGACTGAGGGGATCAAGCAGGAGCAGGGTGGTTGTGCTGGAGTGCCAGGTCAGGCAGCCCTGCCCAGTGAGGAGAAGTGAGGACTGAGACTTGCATGGAGAATAGTCTGGCCACTTTTCCATGAGATGGTTGCACTGTGCTTGGAGTCTAGTCCAACCTCAGAATTGCCAGAAATTGATGGCCATTTCTGTCAAGTGCAATTTCTAGTCACTATGGAACATTTCTTTCCAAAGCTATGGTGTAGCCTTTTGTTTGTCATTGACACTAAAGTCATTGGTAACAACTAGAGCTACCAACCTTCCTGTTATAAGTCTCTCCCCACCCCTAGTCTTTGGTCCCGATGCAGTGCTAAGGAGGGTTTCTCACATCTTATAGACATTTTAGTGAGTTTAGCTTTTACACATAGCTCATTTTCTCTTTAGAACTTCACAGCAAGCCCGTGGGTGTTGGGATGGAAGACAATTCTGAATAGCACAAGCCTTGTTGTACTCGAAATCATTCTTCCATTCTCTGATTACTGAGAAATTGTTATTGAATCAAGCTTATGTGCTTGACATTTCTCCTACTAGACTTGTTTTTCAGATTTCTCAGTCCCATATGTAAATAGAATTCAGCTGTAATATCCCATAAACTTTCTTGACCAGTCCAAACATGTAGAGATCCAGTTTAGGCTCAATCACCATTCTACTTTAGGTCTCTATGAATTTGACTACTCTAGGCACCTCATATAAGTGGAATCATATGGCATTTGTCCTTTTGTGACTGGCTTGTTTCACTTAGCAAAATGTCTTCAAAGTACATCCAGGTTGCAGCATGTATCAGAATTTTCTTCTTTTTAAAGGATGAATAATATTTTATTCTATGTATACACTAATGGATTTGTATATTCCTTCATCTGTCAATGGACTGAAATGCTTTTCTCTGCCATTTAGGTGAAACCTTATCTTAAATACTAAAATCTACATGCCCCCAAATCTTGCATTAGTAAATGTAAACATTTTAAAGTAAGGCATTTAGCTCTGTGGCATTGGTGAGATAAGCCATAAAATGTGCAATTGTTGTTTAATAAGAAAATGTCATTTTGCAACAAATCAATCACTTAGCAGTAGAAGCCCTAAAATAGAATTATAAAATTATTGTTTTATGAAAAAAAGTCAGTTTAAGAATTTTAGCATGGTATATTTGAAATTTTCTGAAAAAGTAGATTTTAAATATTTTCATTGCAAAAAATTAGTATGTGAGGTGAGACTTGTTAATTAGCTTGATTTAATCATTCCACAATATAACCAGATATCAAAGTACCACATTGTATATTATGAATCTATACAGTTATTATTTGTCAATTAAAAATAAAATTAAAAAGAAAAATCAACAAAGAAGAATTGTAGCAGCTTTAATGCCATTAAGAATATTTAAAAATGGCTGGGCGTGGTGGCTCATGCCTATAATCCCAGCACTTTGGGAGACCAAGGTGGGCAGATCACAAGGTCAGGAATTCAAGATCAGCTCAGCCAACATGGTGAAACCCCATCTCTACTAAAAATATAAAGATTAGCCAGGCGTGGCGGTGCGCACCTGCAATCCCAGCTGCCCAGGAGACTGAGGCAGAAGAGTTGCTTGAACCCGGCACGTGGAGGTTGGAGTGAGCCGAGATCATACCACTGCACTCCAGTCTGGGTGACAGAGGGAGACTCCATCAAAAAAAAAAAAAAAAAAAAAAAAAAGAAAGAAAAAAAAGAAAGGAATATTTAAAAATAATGAGAAATCTTTCTGTTATGTGGCTGCTGCTATCAATATAGTAGCTATCAGCCAAATGTGAGTTTTAAATTTTAAATTCATCAAGATTAAATGAAATTAAAAATTTACTTTCTTGGTTACATTAGCCACATTTCCAATGCTCTATTGCCATTGCTAGTGGCTACTGTATTGGACAACACAGATGTGGAACATTTCTATCATCACTGAAAATTCGATTCCACAGTGCTGATTGTGTTAGCTAGGATTTTATCCCCCAGAGTCAGTAGAGACCATTTAAACTTCATAAAATTCATTGGTGCCTAACAGAGTGTGATATTCTGAGTGCTCCTTGGGTTTGCCAGCCAGCACTCTGTAGGTGAAAAACAGGATACTGTAGAGCATATGAACAGTATCAATACAGTCTTGTTGCACTTCACCCACATAGGTGCACAGAAACCAGTGTGCATACAGGAAAGATGAAAGGTGAAGCTCCAATAAGGTTGAAGGAGATAGGAAATGAAAGATTATGCTCATCTTAAGTTAATAGCATTATAAGTTTTCATGGTTTATGAAATTTAGTTTGCAGCCTCTCAAACCCCCGGTAGTAAAAATGCACGTAGATGAAAGCCCTCAAACAATAAAGAACACATTTGGACCTAGTAACTTTTTTTTTTTTTTTTTTTTTTTTTTTTTGAGACGGAGTCTCGCTCTGTCGCCCAGACTGGAGTGCAGTGGCGCGATCTCGGCTCACTGCAAGCTCCGCCTCCCGGGTTCACGCCATTCTCCTGCCTCAGCCTCCGGAGTAGCTGGGACTACAGGCGCCCGCCACCACGCCCGGCTAATTTCTTTTTGTATTTTTAGTAGAGACGGGGTTTCACCGTGTTAGCCAGGATGGTCTCAATCTCCTGACCTCGTGATCCGCCCGCCTCGGCCTCCCAAAGTGCTGGGATTACAGGCTTGAGCCACCGCGCCCGGCCGGACCTAGTAACTTTTAACTCTTATGATGGATACTTGAAAATCTAGTATAAAGAGACTCCTTTGGGATATAGCAAATGGGACTTGATTATGATGCAGGCAGATTCCTTTAGACTTTCCCTCTTCTTTAGAGAGGTGATTTTCAACTTACCTTTGCAATTGAGATACCCTAGTGGTAATAGTTTATTATAATTATTTTATTATTCTATTTATATACCTTCCCCCCACTCTTAAAGTACAGCAAGCAAATTTCACTTACAGCATTTTGATATACCTTTGACTCATTGGGACAGGGGCTTTTCTTAGCTGCATGCCCTATACCCTGAACCTGGCACATTCCTTGCACATAATTAGTGCTTAATACATGTTGAATGAATGAATGACTGTGAGCATTCCAGAGTTCTAGAAGGCTGGAATTGCAAATCCCTCCTTTAGGACAATGGATTTTTCCTCAACAGAGACTATTCCAAACTTGTTCATCAATAGGTCTGCAGTATCTTTTGGTTGACAAGAAAGTAGCATAGGATAGTGGCTAATCTGATGGACATATATACGAGATGGTTTGGGTTGAAGTTTCAACTTAGCTGGGTGAACTTGACCATATTCAACTTTTTAATCTGTTTCCACATTTGGAACACAATAATAACTATCTAGGATTTTTGTGAGGATCAAATAAGTTAAGATACTAAAATTGTTTAGTAAAGTGCTCAACACATATCTGGCTCTTAGTATATGTTAACTTTCAAAAAGAGGACACTTTAAGCATTTAGCTTAAGCTAAAAGAGAAGAAGAGAGCGAGAGTGCTGGTAGTATGAGAATTTCAAAGAAAGAGATAGACTGTGGTATTGTCCAGAGTTCAGACTGAAGGAGATGAAGGGGTGGTACAACTTTGTTGCAGAATGGGCAGCTGGAAATATCCCTGCTGCAAAGGAACTATCATATCCTGAGTATCTATCTGCTGGGTTCTCGAATGGTCAAACATGCTCCAGTCTCTAGGCCTTTGCCTCTTTTTCTCTTTGCTTAAATAGCCTTTCTCCAGATATCTATATTGTCCATCTCCCTGTTCATTCAGGACTCTGTTCAAATGATACTCCTGCCCGGCAAGCCTATCACAAAAGGCACCTTCTGCTCATAATGTAAAACGCCTCAGAGCAGCCTAAACTCATTATGCTAAAGGGAAAGTTGACCCTGGAGACTTTCAATTTTTCTTTACATCCTCTCTAATTCCCTATCTTTAATGGTAATGATAACTACATACTTTATTTTTCTTCTTAGCACTTTCACTATTGATGTTACGTGTCTTTTATTACCTACTATATTATAGGTACACGAATGCAGAGTGTATTCTATTCACTGAGACTAGAAGAGTGCTTGTTCATGGTAGGCATGCAATGAATTGTTTTTTTTTTGGCAAATCACATACACTTTTTTTTTTTTGAGACGGAGTCTCGCTCTGTTGCCCAGGCTGGAGTGCAGTGGCCGGATCTCAGCTCACTGCAAGCTCCGCCTCCCGGTTTTACGCCATTCTCCTGCCTCAGCCTCCCGAGTAGCTGGGACTATAGGCGCCCACCACCTCGCCCGGCTAGTTTTTTGTATTTCTTTTTTAGTAGAGACGGGGTTTCACCGTGTTAGCCAGGATGGTCTCGATCGCCTGACCTCGTGATCGGCCCGTCTCGGCCTCCCAAAGTGCTGGGATTACAGGCTTGAGCCACCGCGCCCGGCCCACATACGCTTTTATCATTTGAACCTCACAAACACTCTGCATGGTAAATGGGTATAACCTCAGGTTGTGGGGGAACACATGGTGTTTAGAGAGTTTAAACCACTTGCCAAAGATCACAGAGCCAATGAGTCTTAGAACCAATATTTATGACTTGTTTTGATAATCTTCCCACTGTATCTCATAGTTTATGACATTTTATTTATTTTGAGACAGGGCCTTGCTCTGTTGCCCAGGCTGGAGTGCAGTGGTGTGATCATAGCTCACTGCTGCTTGAGACTCTTGGGTTCAAGCAATCCTCCCATCTCGACCTATAAATTAGTTTATATATACTTTTTAAATTTTTCAAAAGGAGTTGGGACGTCTAGATTTAATGGAAGTACACATTATGTAAAATAAGGCAAATAGGAATAAAAAAAGAACAGAGATCCTATACATAAAATTTAAAAAACAGATGCCCTGTGGCATCTGAGATCAATACAATGTTGCCACAATTCTTTTTTTCTGGGCCCATGGTAGATGGTAGAAATGTACAGGTTCCCATTGACCTTGGCCCTCAATCTCTTATTCCAAGAATTTGAGTCTCAACCTCAGAAGGTGGAATCATCAAGTGAGCCTGTTTTCTTTGCTTGATTATAAACTCTTTCAAACCAGGGACTATGTCTTAATCTCTGAACCCCTTACAACCTTTAGCATGATGTCTTGCCAGATGGTCAGTGTCTGTAGACTATCAAACATCCATGCTTGCATACATTGCAAGGGAAGTTGAGCTAAATGCTTCTACCATTCTGCCTTCCTCTAAGAGTTAATGATTTTTTTTTTTTTTTTTTTTAAGACATAGTCTTGCTCTATCACCCAGGCTGAATGCAGTGGTGTGCTTGGCTAACTGCAACCTCTGCCTCCCAGGTTCAAGTGATTCTTGTGCCTCAGCCTCCTGAGTAGCTGGGATTACAGGTGCCCGCCACCGTGCCAGGCTAATTTTTTTGTATTTTTAGCAGAGATGGAGTTTTGCCATGTTGACCTGGCTGGTCTCGAGTGATCCACCTTCCTCAGCATCCCAAAGTGCTAGGATTACAGGAATGAGCCACTGCACCCGGCCTTAATCTTTTAAAATGGACTTGAAGTGTTAATATGTACTTGTTAAAGTAGAGTTATATACGTCAAACACCAGCATGAAGGAAGTTGAAGTGGGTAAGAGTGCCAGTTTATATGGGTCATATATTCTTGAACTCCTGACCTCAAATGATCCACCCACCTTGGCCTCCCAAAGTGCTGGGATTACAAGCATGAGTCACCGCACCTGGCCAAGGGGCATATATTTTCACTGTAACAGGTGCCCAACCCATTCGAGCATGAATATGAGTAGTACTGTAGGTGGAGCTCACTTTGTGCCCTGGAAAATAACTTTGACTTAATGGCTGGGTTGGAGCTTTAAAAATTCTGTACTATATACCATGGAAGAGGTAACTGTAAGCAGATTTAATTTTAGAGCAAATGTGCTATTTGATTCTTTGTCAGTAGATACTAAATTTGGCTGTTTGTAATAGAAAACCCAAAGAGCAGTGTCTTGAGTCAAATAGAGGTTTATTTTTCTTAAATAAAATGAAAAGTCTGAAAGAATGGTATACAAGGATGGTATAGAGGCTCAAGGAGAGCATATCTCTCAGATCTTTGCAGTTTCTCTTGGCCTTCCGCTTGTGGTCAAATGCAAGTGGCTGCTGCAACACTTGCCATTATGGGTGCAGTTTAGGATGCACGAAGGAGAAAGAACAAAGGGCACAAAGGACCCAAAGGGCACAAAGGGCCTGTCGCCGAGTCTGCCCCCTCCCTCTTTGAGGAATTTTCCTTTTTCCTGCCTCCAAACACCTGCTTATATCTCCTCGGGCAGAACAGTGAGACATGGATACCTGTATCTATAAAGGTGGCTGGGAAATTTAGTATTTATTAGCTGGGCAACTTTGCCCTCTTGCCCCAATAAAATGAAGGTTGTATCACTGAGGAACAATGGGAGAAAAATTGGATGTTGAACAAACATCTAGCAGCCTTGCAATAATTATCCATTAAAGAACTTCAGCATAGTCCCGTGGAATCCCTTAAAGAACATTACATTTTGGTGGATCTTCTGATGAATTAGTTGCAGAATACTCTGAAGTAGCTGTATGAGTTTATTTTTTGATGGGGATATTAAAAAGTATTCTCCCCTGAAATGCTGAGTGCTACACAGAAGGAGTCTTGGAGGCTGGGCATGGTGGCTCACGCCTGTAATCCCAGCACTTTGGGAGACCAAAGCGGCAGGATTGCTTGAAGCCAGGAGTTTGAGAACAGTTTGGGCAACAAAGTGAGACTCTGTCTCTATAAAAAATAAAAAACATTAGCTGGGCACAGTGGTGTGTATCTGAAATTCCAGCTACTGGGGAGGCTGAGGGAAGATTGCTTGAGCTGAGGATGTTGAAGATACAGTGAGCTATGATTGTACCACTGCACTCCAGCCTGGATGACAAAATGAGAACTTGTCTCAAAAAAAAAAAAAAAAAAAAAAAAAAAAAAGAAAAGAGAAAAAGGAGACTTGGATTTGGGAGTTAGAAGGAATGGGTTCAAAATAGGTTCATTATGAGTCACTTTGAGGTTCCACTCAATTATATGTATAAAGGAGATATGACAAACTGATTTTAAAATTTATATCCAAGTACAAATGATTAAGAGTAAACAAGGCATTTCTGAAGAAGCAGTACAGAATAGGATAACTTGCTTATCAAAATTAAGAATTTATTATAAAGCTCTATTTCTTCACAGAGTCTGGAATAAGATGCAAAACTGTACAAATTGACCAACAAAGGAGAAAAGAGAGCCCAGAAATAGACCAATACAAAAAAGGAAATTTTATTCATGACTGAGATGACAGTGCAAATTGTTTAGAAAAAGATGACATTTTTAATAAGTGGCATTGGAACAACTGGTTGTGTGGTTGCGTGAATTTAAAAAACTGAAATTGGAACCTTATCTCACACTATATATAAAAAACCAAATCCATGTGGATTAAGACTATGCAAGGCAAAACTATAATGTTGAGCAGAAAGAGTAAGTTTCCAGCATGTTTCCATTTGAACAAAGTACAAAAATATGCAAAACCACATATCTTGCTTAGCAAAACAAACATGGTTAAATGTAAATAAAAATGAGGGAAGGATAAAGAGAAAATCCAGGAAAGTGTTTCTTAGGGGAAATGAAAAGGGACACAGAGGACTTAAATGTCCTTGTTCTTAAGTTGGGGACATCTACACAGGAGCGTGTTATACTTTATACCTACACCAATTTTATAAGAATTCCTTTGTACCTCCATATTACTTTTAAAAATTTAAAAAGTAGGCCAGGCATGGTGAGTCATACTTGGTGTTTTTTTTGTTTTTGTTTTTTTTTGAGACGAAGTCTCACTCTTGTCCCCCAGGCTGGAGTGCAATGGCGTGATCTTGGCTCACTGCAACCTCCACCTCCCAGGTTCAAGCAATTCTCCTGCCTCAGCCTCCTGAGTAGCTGGGATTACAGGCGCCTGCCACCACGCCTGGCTAAGTTTTGAATTTTTAGTAGAGGTGGGATTTCACCATGTTTGCCAGGCTGGTCTTGAACTCCTGACCTCAGGTGATCTGCCGGCCTCGGCCTCCCAAAGTGCTGGAATTACAGGCGTGAGCCACCGTGCCTGGCCTGTACTTGTAATCTCAGCACTTTGGGAGTCCCATGCAGGAGAATCACCTGAGCCCAGGAGTTCGAGACCAGCCTGGGCTACATGGAGAAACTCCGTCTCTACAAAAAATAAAAACATTAGCTGGGTGTGGTGATGCACTCCTGTAGTCCCAGCTACTTGAGAGAGTCAGACGGGAGGATTGCTGGAGCCTAGGAAGTCGAGGCTGCAGTGAGCTGCGGTCACACTACTGCACTCCAGCCTGGGCGACAGAGTGAGACCTTATCTCAAAAACAAGCAAAAAACAAAAACAAAAAACAAAAATAATTAAGTGTGGACAGTAAAGACATCAGCCTCATTGAATTATTCTGAGTATCAAGTATGATGGTACATGAAGAAACATTAAATACATGTAAGTTATTCACTATACTATACTTCTTGAAGACAAAATTATTTCTAATTCATCTTTATATCCTTAGCACAGTGTCTGAAATACAGTATGTACTTTACTGTTTTTTGAAAGAATAAATGAATGAGAAAGCAATTTTTATATTAACATATATTAATACAGGGTTTTAAAATGTGATAGTATTAAAACTAATAGAACTATCTCATTCTATTATTAGAACTAGATATTATAAGAACTAACTATGATATTGTTGGAACATATATTAATACAGGATTTTAAAATGTGATATTATTAGAACTTCTTTCAAATGTGATTTATTAGAACTAGTTCCTTCTAGTATTTACTAATAAACATATTACTCTACTCATTCACTCATTTGTTAATTTATTTATTCTTTAAACATTTGTTAAAGCCTGTAATGTTCCAGATACCATGCTAGTTACTAGGGGAGTTGAGGTGAACTATACGTGGTTCCTATTCCCAAGGGGCTCATTTGTCTCTGGAAGAGACAAACAGGTACCTGGATAATAGATAATAATAGTTGCTTCTTTAGACCATTTCTTAGTGTAATACGACTGTGTCTATGTATCCGGTTGACTTTTTATTTTCTTTAGATAATGGAGACATTTTCAAAGTTTGACTTAATGAGTGCATAGTAACTCACTCAGCTCTATTTCACAAGCATTGCAGGGAAATGAGATTTTAATGTCTCACATGAACTAGAGGCTGGAGAGTAGGCATGTTCTTGCCTTTGAACTGAGTTTAGTTCAGGCTGGAATCAGGTGTGAATAGGAACGGAATCTATTTAATCAACACCTGTGAAGAAACTGGCACTACCAGGAGAGAAGTGCTTTAAGTGTAGAGAGTCCACATTTGACAGACTTCAGCACCCGGCTAGTAACATAATAGCAAGTGCCAACATGGGACTTGATAGTCCTGGGGAATATGAATGCAGCAAAGATGAAGTCCATAATGAAGAGTAAAGAAGACTGGAACTTTAGATGACTTGACACTAAGGTGATTACATTCAACAAGATGGAAAAGCGTTGAGGACAAGATTTTCCAAATCGTATTCCTTGGAATGTCATTCCTTCAAAGATGCTTTATAAGAAAAGGGATTCAAGTATGTTCAATAAATGTTGATTCCATTTTGTTTTTGTAGATTCACAATGCAGAGTATTGTATAAAAAAGGCACCCATCAAACCTATTTAACTTCGTTTAGAAAGTTGACAAAATAATTGAAGAAGCTGCTCTATTTTTGATGCTTTAGCCATTTCTATTTTTATTTTATTTTTGAGACAGGGTCTTGCTGTGTCACCCAGGCTGGAGTACAGTGGTACAGTCACGGCTCACTGCAGCCTCGACCTCCCGGCCACAAGTGATCTTCCCACCTCAGCCTCTGGAGTAGCTGGGACTACAGGCGTGTACCACCACGCCCGACTGATTTTTAAATTTGTTTTGTAGAGACGGGATTTCACCATATTGCCCAGGCTGGTCTCGAACTCCTGAGCTCAAGCGATCCGCCTGCTTTCGTATCTCAAATTGCTGAGATTACAGGCATGAGCCACTGCACCCAGCTTCTATTTTTAATTATGCCTTATCTGCCCAATAAACATTTCTTGAGTGCCTATAGTTAGGCAGTGAAACAATTGGCTATTAAGTTGTTAGTGATGTGGGGGAAGGTGAAATAATTTTTACATGAAAAAACTATTGAATTAAGTTATTGTCTCTAGAGTCACAGCAGTAAGTACATACGGCTAACTTAAAAGGTCTTGAACATCTGCTAGAGAAACAGTGTACCATCTAGTGACAATTCCTGAAAGTGCAGTCATATGCCATAGGTGGTTTTTCAATCTTTGGGTAAATGGAGATAGTGACCTTTGCACAATCTGAGGTCCCTGAGAAGTAAATAAAATTTGGGTGGGGCATTAATTTAAAAAATCGTGTTGCAAAAGTAATACATATTAATTGTAGAAAATTAGAAGAGACAAATTGGAAAAAGGAAAATAAAAATAAATCAGGAAAAAAACATGCACACATACATATACATATTTTTCCACATTTTTCTATGTATTTATAGGTACTATATTTTATACTATAATTTGTACTGTAATTGTTATTTACTATAAATGTTCTTTTGTAACCATATTATACATAATAATCATATATATCTATTTATGTCAATGAATATTAATCTATATACTATTTTAAAATTATTGTATAATATTTAATTATGTGCGTACATCATAATTAACCTTTTCCTACTGGTAAATATTTAGGTTGTTTAAGAATTTTCATGATTATGAATACCATTGCAATGAACATCCTTTGTATTCTTGACTGATTTATGTTTTCAAAATGAATTCTTAGAAGGGGAAATGCTAGTCCCAAGGATATACACATTTAAATTTTAAAAATTTCCCCCAAATAAGTTTATATCAATTTACACTCCCACCTGAGTGGTTTTGCATGCTTTTCTCCCTATATCTACACCCACTGAATAGTATTCGTAAAACAAAACAAAGAAATGCAAATTCTTCATTGAAGGAATAGAAATGCAAATATCTTGTCATTTATATTTGCGTTTCTTTGGTTAATTACTGAGTTGGAACCTTCTTTCTATGTGTTTGTTACTGGCCATTTGTTTTTTTCTTTTATGACTCGCTTATTCCTGCTGGAAATAAGCTCTTTTTCCTGTTGGGATTTTGGTGATATTACTGGTTTAAAGTCTCATTGCTTTGCTAGAATTTTTGTTTGTTAGTTGTTTTACCTTTTTATTTTGAACTACTTTTATACTTACAGAAAATTTACTTAAAAAATAGCATACAGAGTTCTTGTATGTCCCTTAGCCAGCTTCCTCCAATGTATTAATCTCATGTAACCACAGTACAATTAACAAAACCAGGAAATTATCATTGGTGCAATACTGCTAAATAAACCTTATTCAAATGTCACGAGGTTTTCCGCTAATTTCTTTTTTCTGTTTCAGGATCCAATCCAGGATCCCCCAGTGCGTTAGTTAGTGGCTATTTCTTCTTTATCTTCTTTATTTTGTCACTGTTGCTTAATTTTTGTCTTTCGTGATCTGGATACTTTAAAAAGAATTGATCAGTTATCTTACAGAATGTCCCTCAATTTCGGCTTGTGTAATGTTTTCTCATAATTGAAATGAGGCCATGCACTTTGGACAAGAAAACCATAGAAGTGACATTCTGCCATTCATAGTGTATCATATCAAGGGGTTTATGGTATTGATGTATCTTATTACTGGTGATGTTATTACTTGGTATCTGCTGGGTTTCTTTACTGTAAAAGTTATCTTTATCTTTTTTGTTAATATGCTTTCTTAGGGGAGATACTTTGAGATTAGGCAGTTTCTCCTCAGTTAATTAAGTTCTAGCTTCAAACTAAGTAAATTGAAACTGGAAAATGTATATGATTAATTATGGATAGGTTGTTATAAGACAGACATTTAGGATAGCAGTTACTGGGCCCATTCTCAAACACAAGTATTTGGCTCTATATTAAAAAAAAATTAGTGAATAGGCCGGGTGCGGTAGCTCACGCCTGTAATCTTAGCACTTTGGGAGGCTGAGGCAGGTGGATTGCTTGAGGTTAGGAGTTCGAGACCAGCTTGGCCAACATAGTGAAACCCCATCTCTACTAAAAATACAAAAATTAGCCGGGTTTGGTGGCATACGCCTGTAATCGCAGCTACTCAGGAAGCTGAGGCAGGAGAATCACTTAAACCCAGGAGGAAGGAAGGCGGAGGCTGCAGTGAGCCAAGATTGCGCCACTACATTCCAGCCTGAGTGACAGAGTGAGACTCTGTCTTAAAAAGGAAAAAAAAAAAATTAGTGAATAAACATACGTTAATGTTTTCAAGCAAAATAAAATGCAGTATTTATTATATTTTAAAGATTTTGTACTTTGACCTCTTCCATTAACGACCTAATAGTGACCCTGATGGCATTTGATAAAAAGACTTCTACTGTATTAGAAATTCTATTTAATATTGCTTGATTAAAACCTTAAATCTGTGGAAGATCATTTGAAAAAATTTTAAATGCTGTAAGAATTGTGGCTTTCTGTTTATTTGTAAGCAGATCAATTAAAATCTTATGAGTGTTGTCATTGCAATATTCTCTTTTTGCATGTCTCTTATCCCTGAAGAGAAGCAATAACTTCAGAGAAATAGTTCAGTTGTCCAGGAAAACCTACACTGTGCTTGAGTTCTAAGTTTGCCTCTTCTTAGTCATATGACCTTGGGCAAATCAGGTCACTTCTCTAAGTCTCAGATGCTCTACTTGTCTCACAGGGCAAGTTCAATTGACAGAACCCTGGCAAGAGAGGTTTGTGAACTAAAAAACAATGAACACATGCAAGGGATTATTAATACCATATTATCTTTTATTAGCTCTTAAGACCATTCTCAGATGTATAAGTGTTGGTTACTGTGATATCAGTTTTGTTTCTAGGGGATAAAGGATTATTACCAAGTATATGGCATGTACTGTAATATATTTTGTTTTTGTAATATACAGTATTGCATTTGATTCATTTCTGTATTATTTTCCTGGTGCAACTTCCTACCACACTTTGACAAACAAGGAATGAGCTGCTTATCTAGTAAAGATTTATGGCATAGGGATTCTATAGTCTTGGGAAGATGTCATTGGCAGTGCAAATAGCAAGGTTAACATGGTTGTTTATGAAATAAATACAAACTTCGGTTAGTATTTCATCTTGAAAACCAGTTTAAGTGCTCTTTAGATAACCTCTTATAATTGAAGTTCTTTTATAAGGTTGGCCTTTATATTTAGTTTTGTCAAATTCAAGGTCAGGGAGAAATTCTAACTTTAATCGGTTCAAAATTGTGGCTATTGTCTTCTCATAAAATGTACTAGCTGTTACTTGCCTTTCTATCATCTTCCCTTTTCTTCTTATATCTCATATATGTAGGTTTTTTTTAAAAAAAATAATTCATTAAGTTGAATTAGTCACAGTGGAAAAGAAGTTCTTGCCTTTTCGTTTAGTGAATGCCTTCTGACTTATTACATCCACAGTCAAAAGCAGTTCATTCTGATTTGATAAATGCATTGAAAGCATCTGAAATTGTTTCATCCTTTTTCTTTCTTGCCTTTTCATCTTTTTGAGCAATCAAATGAAATATCCTCTAGCTTTCCTAATCGAGGCTGTCTGCTCTGCCCTGGTGTTAAAAATGCATGTTTCAGTAAGTGTTCTTCTGTTGCAATAAGCTCTTCAGTCTTTTAAAAGTATTTTATACTAAACTTTTAAAAGAGAACACCCTAAATCAATTTCCAACATATTTTCAAGTTGTGCATTTATTATTAAATCAATATGTATATTTAATATACATATATGTACTTACTCTATAGTGTACATAATAGAATAAGATAAATAAATATTATTTATTAGTAGTTCTATTTAGTACGGCATAGGCCATGATAACTTCTATTCTTGCATTTTTGTGTCCATGATTTTAATGCTATTACATATTAATGGAATTATGATCTAAAACATCATTTAACTTTCAAGGTGCTCATGCTTGGACATTAACAGCATAAAAGCAATCACTTGACATTACTTAATAGAGCACTTGTTAACAATTAATTTGAAGGACATGCATATTTAGGGTTAACTTTTGTTTTTTTTTAGATAGGCTCACACTCTGTCACCCAAGCTGGTGTTTAGTGGTGCAATCACAGCTCACTGCAGTCTGTACTTCCCCGGGTAGTACCTCAGCCTCCTGAGTAGCTGGGACCACAGGAGAGTGCCACCACACCCATTAAATTTTTGTATTTTTAGTAGATACAGCATTTTCCCATATTGTCTAGGCTGTAAGGTTAACATTTGACATAGGATTTTAATTTTTTATTTTATTTTATTTTATTTTAGAGATGGAGTTTCACTCGGTCACCCAGGCTGGAGTGCAGTGGCACGATCTCGGCTCACTATAACCTACTCCTCCCCGGTTCAAGTGATTCTTCTGCCTCAGCCTCCTGAGTAGCTGGGACTACAGGCACTCACCACCACATCTGACTGATTTTTTTTTTTTTTTTTTTTTGTATTTTTAGTAGAGACGTGGTTTCGCCTTGTTGGCCAGGCTGGTCTCGAACTCCTGACTCAGGAGTTCTGCCTGCCTCAGCCTCCCAAAGTGCTGGGATTACAGGCATGAGTCACCGTGCCCAGCCTGACATAGGATTTTTAGTTTGTGAAACTGTGCTTCCAGTATAACTTCAATATAAAATGCCCTTATTTTCATAATTACTTTTTGTTTTGTTTTCAACAAATGTTGAATTCACTTTTGCAGTGATTTTTCTCTTTTGACCAAAAAACTTTTCTATCATAATATCATAGTGATCTCTTCTGTGATATCTTTTAAAAATATTATGCAGTCACTAAAAGAGGAAAATCACATGTTGCTGAAATATATATGGTAGCACAAAATACCACTTGGGCCCCCAAATAACTTGCTGAGAATATGATGCCAATATAATGTAGTAATTTAGTAATTGTTTGCATGCTTAACAAAAATGAGAAAGAGCTGGTATAAAGGTGTGGCAGTACTTTGAGAAGACATGCACCTATCATCTGATGGTGGTGTGATGGACAGTTAGTGAGAAGCTGAAATATCGTCCAGGCTACCTAGGCCACCACCAACATAACTAGATGCTGAAATTATAGGGGTTCCTGAATGTTAGTCAGAGCTTTTTATTGAAATTTCTGTTAAGGAATCAGCAGGAAGGAATATCCTAGCTTGGATTCATTTCATGAGAATAATTTCAACAGAAAATGTTGAGTATTTTCTATATCTATTCCTACTTGTCCACAAAAGGAATAATTACTTATCTACTACAAATGGTTACTTTAGTGTTTTTTAAAATTTGAAATTCAGGTTAGCTGGATACAAAATGTTTTAAAGATTCTTTAAATTTTGGAGTTGATAAAATATTGTTCTGCCATGCTCAACCACTTATTACTTGGATATATGATTCAATACAAATTTATATTATTAAAGCTTTTTAACTGGCTCATTAAATGTAGCATCTACTATGTGTCAGGTGCTGTGCTAGGTGCTGCAGATGGGTAAGACCTCTGTATTGGTCAGCATTCTCTAAAGGGACAGAACTCTCTCTCTCTCTCTCTCTCTCTCTCTCTCTCTCTCTCTATATATATATATATATATATATATGCACACACATACACACACACACACACACATATGTATGAAGAGGAATTTATTAAATAGTATTAACTCACATGATCACAAGGTCCCACAATCCCACAATAGACCATCTGCAAGCTGATGAACAATGAAATCAGTCCCAAAACTGAAGAACTTGGAGTCTGATGTTCGAGGGCAGGAAGCATCCAGCACGGGAGAAAGATGTAGACTGGGAGCCTAGGCCAGTCTTGCTTTTCATGTTTTGCTGCCTGCTTTATATTTGCTGGCAGTTGATTAGATGGTGTCCACAAATTAAGGGTGGATCTGCCTTCCCCAGCTCACTGAATCGAATGTTAATCTCCTTTGGCAACACCCTCACAGACACACCCAGGATCAATACTTTGTATCCTTCAATCTAATCAAGTTGACTCTCAGTATTAACCATCACAAGTCCGCCTTTTGTCAACTTGAACCCATGCACATCTCCTGAGATCATACATAATCTTCAAATAAGGACAATAATAAGGTCATAATTACACCTAACGTAATACAACTATCCTTTGTACAACTGGAAACACACTAATTCCCAACCCAAATGCTAGTCATAAATTTAACAATACTTAAATACTGATATGAAGTCAATAAATTTTATGTCACATGATAAAGGAAAAAGGAAATAAAATGAAGATATTTTCTTAGTACAAGTGTATACATGCACAAACATGGAAATACTCATGACAATGTCCTCGTTTCTGCAGCTGGTGACATGGTCGTAGCTGGTATTGATGACTAACTTCTACTACCCATTTTGTATTCCCTTTGCCTTCAGCAAGCACCTCAGCGGGTTGTGGTTTTGTTCCTGGTGGAGTGACCCAAATCTTCATTCCTGAAGGATCTGGGTCATTTGTTGTACTGCCTGGATTGGGCTGTTATAGTTTCCCACTGACTTTAATCACAGGGCATAGTAATGCTAAGAGATGCCCTGATGGATCTCCTATGTTCCATGCATACTCTTCCTTAGCTCCGTTGTGGAGTAGTAGACTGATTTCATCTTGATAGTCGGGGTCAGTCATCTCAGCCAACACTGTAACTCCCTTCTTAGCCTGTTGACTTAAAGGTAGGAGGAGCACAAAATGTCGAGGTGGCAATCTTAACTTCCAGTTTCATGAATTCGTCGTTGTGTCTCCTGGTGGCAGCGTTCCTCCCTCTGGAACTAAGATCTTTAGGCCAGCAGAATGTGATGTCACAGGAACAGGAAGCAAAAATTTTACTAGTGGATCACTAGGGGTAATGGTGAATGGTACCACTTCCACCCCTTGATTCCTGGATCTGTGAATCTGGCTATGGGAGAAACAGTACCGTATATTGGATGCTGATTCAGAAGATACATGGCCTTCTGGAGAACCCCAGCCCTGCAAAGTATTGTCACCTATTTGGCATTGTAATTGTTACTTCAAAAGGCCATTCCACAGTTCTGTCAATCCAGCTGCTTCAGGATGATGGGGAACATGGTAAGACCAATGAATCCCATGAGCATGAGCCCACTGCTCCACTTCTTTAGCTGTACAGTGAGTACCTTGGTCAGAGGCAATGCTGTGTGGAATACCATGATGGGTGGGTAAGGCATTCCATGAATTCGTAGATGGTACTCTTGGCAGGAGCACTGCATGTAGGATAGGCAAACTCATATCTGGAGTGTCTATTCCATTGAGGACAAACCTCAGCCCTTTACATGATGAAAGAGGCCCAATATAATCAACCTGCCACCAGGTTGATCCCCCTAGGAATGGTGCCATATGGAAGGCTCAGTGTTGGTCTCTGCTGCTGGCAAATTGGGCACTCAGCAGTGGCTGTAGCCAGGTCAGCCTTGGTAAATGGAAGTCCATGTTGCTGAGCCCATGCTTAACCTCTATCACTGCCACTGTGGCCACTTATTTCGTGGGCCCATTGGGTGATGACAGGGATGGCTGGGGAAAGTGGCTGAGTGGTGTCCACAGAATGGGTCATCCTAGCCACTTGACTATTAAAATCCTTCTCTGTTGAAGTCACCCGTTGGTGAGCAGTCACGTGGGATTCAAATATCTTCACAGTTTTTGAACACTCAGAGAGGTCCATCCACCTACCTCTTCCCCACCAATTTTCCAATCATGCTGCCTCCAAGTTCCTGACCATTCAGCTAAACCATTGGCTATAGCCCATGAATCAGTATGTAATTGCACATCTGACCATTTCTCCTTCCATGCAAAGTGCACAAGCATATGCACTGCTCGAAGTTCTGCCCACTAGGAAGCTTTCCTTTCACGCTGTTTTTCAAGGATGTCCTAGAGAGGGATTGTAGTGCTGTATTGGGTGGTGACTGCATATCGTGCAGAACCATCTGTGAACCAGGTCCTAGTCTTCTCTTCTTCTGTCAACTGATCATAGGGAACTCCCCATGAGGCCATCATTGCAGGTTAGGGGAGAGAAGGCAGGTGGCAGGAGTGGAGATCATGGGCATTTGAGCCACTTCCTCATGTAACTTACTTGTGCCTTCGGGACCTGCTCTAGCCTAGT
>NC_065578.1:86534698-86547198 GCF_024542745.1 Macaca thibetana thibetana | reverse complement strand
TAGTGAGATTAAATGACTAGCCCATGGCTAATATTTGATTAGAAAGACAAATTTAATCATAGTTGCCATTTGACTTCCTTTCAGGACTAGAATTAAATTTCAAGTGTCTCCTGACTCCCAGTTTAGTGCTTATTTCACTACAGTGCAATATGTGCTTTATTACATGCTTTAAAATAAGAGGAGAGAGTGGGGAGGCACAAGCGCCTTCCTCCTAAAAGGCACAAAGCACAAAATACGAGGTCAATAGTCCATCATTTATTGTCATAACACTCCCCGCAAGACAACGAGTACTGACGATCTCCCTTAGTCGGGATGATGGTGTAGAAACCTAAGTTTAAGAAAAGATGCACAAGATGCCCACAGATACTCAAGAAATCAAAAAGACAGCCCAGAATTACCTAGTGTTAGAATGAAATTGATCACACACCGTCTGGAAAGCACACAGTTCTACAAGTCTCTATGTACGCAGGGAAATCCAACTACCTTTTTTGTGGGGAAGGATTGTTTCATAGAACATCTAGCAGCAACCCTGGGTAAGTGGGTACTGTTTTGAGAATGTTTTCAACTTAGTCACCCAATTCTCATCAGGCCCAATCAACCAACTGCCTAACCTCATTTAGTTTTGAAAAATAATGTCACAAATGTGTCCAGAGTGGGATAAAATGCACAGTAGAGAGTTCATTAACATGCCATCTGCATGCAAAACAAGGGGATTCCAGAGGCAGAATGCTTTGGTAGGCCACTAGAAATCAAATTCCAGGCTAAAAAATATAGAACACAACTTAGGGAGAAAAATATTATAGCTACACCTTTACTTCACCCACAGCAAAGACTGTCTGGTTTTCAAGAACTCCAAAGCCAGCCTGAATTCTCTTTCCCTCTTTTTTAAAACTTTAAAACATGTTTTACTACTTAAAGAGGGTAAAAAAAAATTGCTTGCAGCATGAGGTGGTTGATGGAGTTTCGTGAATCATATCCATTCCCATGAAGAAAGAAAGGCCTAGCTAGACCTCAGTGTCAGAAATCCATTTAGGATTGCCCGTCTTTTGAAAATCAAGCCTGTTTATCTTCCTGATTCACTCAGTAACAAATCAGAAAACTCAAACCTGCCCCCTCCATTTCTTCTGACTCCTACTGCCTCCCTCTACTCTCAGAGAAAGAAAGGATTCGATTTCCAGAGGCTGTAGCTTTAATGAACCAGAGGCCTTTTTTTCCACAGTGGTACCTCAAACTTCATCAAGAGCATTGGAGTCTGCTTTTTTTCTATTGCAATTTTCATTCCGCCTTAGCTCTCCCTGACACACCTGTGAAGTGTCACCAAATGCTGTATCACATCAACTTTCAAAAACTGCCAACTCTGCTAATGTCTGAGACCCCCTGATGTCACAGCCTTACAGGAGCTTGAAGTACACAAAAGCATAGCTTGAGTTTTACCACACACAGCAAAAGCACCTGTGCGGGTGGTTAGGGCAGAGGGTCTTGTTGACAGTCGTGAAATAAGACAAACAAAACCATTGAAATGAGATGTGCGGCAGGGGTGTTTGTGGAGCCTGTACATCCTTCTTCCCGAACTGCAGTGAGAGACCCCAGCCCCTTAAACTCCCTCGCAGAGCTATTTATCTAGAAAATTGTTCCTTCCATTCTCCCTACCCTCCTTTTTATCACGACAGAAATTTCCTCATAGCCTAGAATTCTAAGAGAAAATATTTCATCTATTATCAATTTCATAAACATCCACTCCCACCCACTGCCAAAAAAAAGAAACACCACTGGTAAATATTATTCAGGGTATGGTTTGTACTGGCTATTCAGCTCTGGGTACAGATGGCATTTATTGAAAAACTGGAATGTATCATGGTTTTTGGTTATACTATAGAGTAGTATAACCAAGTAATTGAGTATACAGGTCCTGCAGCCTCCATACCTGGTGCAAATCTTGCCTACTCCTCAGTGTTGTCATCAGACTTCACTTACTAATTTATGACCTTAGGCCATAATGTACACATATCTACAAAGCATCTTGCCCTTTTCTATTGATATTCTGTAGTTTGAATCTATAGGTATGTTGATCTATACATATTTTTCCAGGTCCTTATAATCTAAGATGGATATATGTATATCCATCCATAACCAATGAGAAGGGTAATTTAGTCTTTGGACTAAAAAAAACACATACTGGCTAGCTTCAGTCTCATTTTGCACATAGTAGAATAAGACTAAAAGATAGCATGCAAAGGGCCATTGGGTTGCGAGATACCCCATGAAATAACATATAGAAATTATGGGCTTTAAGAATTGGTACTTTGGCACCCAAATCCACTGCAGTCAACAGTCTGTGCAAAAACACACACAAAAATAAGTCTTTTTTGCTTTTTGCTTCACCATTTTATATCAACATTAAAGAATGTTTCATTAAATTGGAGTAGATATTTTTAACCATTTTTCCCTTTGTAATAAAGGCAGCTTGGATTTAATATGTTACTTGTTCAAGTAACTTATTTTAAAAAGTACAATTTTTTGTATCTTTTTAAACCCTAGCAATTAATGGGAAAATAGAAAGTACAGCCAACAAAATTTTAAAATAATCTGAGAATTGTTAGTGTACAAGTAAAGGTATAATTTGTTCTCTTTGAATGTCTCAGTGCTTTCCCATCCTAATATCAGTTCCTTTGAGGTATGTCTACTTTTTACATCACACTAGAATATGTAAAAACTTTTCCTAAAACTGTTCATGTGTATTACTTCTTTTCTACTTATACAAGTACAAATGACTTTTATATAATCTAATTTATTGTAAGGTCTTTTACGTGGCTCAAGCCACAGCTCATTCAAACATTCTAAACACATCCTTTACTACTTTGTATGGAGTATTTTGATCCATTTTTCTTTCTGAACTAATATGATTATGAAAGTCTTGTTCTTGTTCCTCAGCAACAACAATTTGTGGGCAGAGTTATTATCAATTATACCTAAATATTCATCATGAAGGAGTTGAGATTTCTCAAAATTCAAAAGAAATATCTCTTAGAGCAAGGCTGAAATGTGGGCAATCTAAATAAGTTGGCATTTCAGGTTGGATAAAGACAAAATGCAATGTTTTTTTAAGAGGAAAGAAACTAGTTATAGCTAACAGGATAAAGCACATCATCAGTGCAGGTAATTTTACCAAAATGTCCTAAATGCCAGCATTCAATAGCAATTCTGGGACCCTGGGCCTTAATAACAACACCCAACACGTTGGAGGCTGCCGCAAAACCAAAGTAATATTGACCCCACCTCTACTTAAAATTGTGACATTTTGTTCATCATGTTTTTTACATTGATTTTAAAATGCTGCATTAAAAGATTATCTTAATTACTGATTTTTTGACACCTCCTTAAATTCTACACCCAAAATAAGTGCCCACTAACCTCGACCTTTCTCTTAGCCCTGCTTAATAAGTAATCTCCCTGAACTTTAGTTACCTCATCTGTAAAACTGAGGGAATAATAATTCAAAGGATTATGAGGGCCTAATAATATTGCATGTGTAAGTACTTGTTCATTGTAAACGTAAATGTATAAATACATTTACAAAGCTTTATGCAACTCCAAGATAAAGTTATTATATTAAACATTGTATTTAAAGATGTAAGGTTTATGGCAAGTTTAAGTCCCATGATTGATGACAGAAACTGAATCAGAGGCCTTAGAGAAATAGAATTTAAGACACACCTATTCCTACGAAACCTTATTTAAGTAAGGAAAAAGGTACAGTAACAACCCAAGAAATCAATTTCCTTTCCAGGTTTCATAATTAATCTTCATTTGTAAATCCTGTTTGTCCTCAGATTCTCTTTACAGTTCCTAAAAACATTCAATTCACCAAAAATGAAAAATTAATTTAGGAAGAAACTCTTAAGACAAAACTTGCAGCTCAAACAACAGGTGAAAGCATACAAATATAAAAATTGTTTTTGAAGAAGTTGAGGATGTGAATCTCTTAGTTCAAGATGGGGGGTTGTTCTAGAGTGAAGGAAGGTGAGATGCCTCCTGTTCTCATGAGCTAATGATTGTTTCCAACTGGTTAGAATTCAGTGCTAATTGCATTTTAAAACACCACCTCTGAAATCTTTTTTCTCTCTCAGGATCTTGCATCCATGTTTCACATTTTCAATGCAACCTTTGCACTTCACCTTTCTCACTCAACAAATTCTGAATGTCAGATCTACTGGAAGAACTCAGTTCAGATCCTTCCTCTCCCAGCAGGTTTTGATCTGGTGGTGATGATGTCAATACCTAGGAAAGGCTGTCCTGCCCTGGTTCTGAGGGGAGAGAGACAATTAAAATCGGTACTTTGGTGACTCTACTCAGGCTTGTCCATTCTAACAGGGAGTCATTAAACAACTTTCCAGTGTCATTCAAAGAACTTATAACAGAATCAATTGATTTTCATCCTCTGCTTTATTAGTTGTGATTTAGGAAATAGAATGGCCCTGTTTACACAGCTGTAACATGTCAGGGCCTGTAGTACATTATTGGCTTGAGGCCTCCGAGTTGCCGTCCATTCTCAGCAGAATCAATCTGAACTTGAAAACATTCCCTCTAGGAAACATGCACGTATCTACTAGCATAAAGCACTTCTTGTACAACTGAAAACAGTATTCACTTGAGGTAAGTTGCAAGTTCACCTTCCAAAAATCAGCCCCCGCTTGTCATTGCTCTCAGCATGTTCACTATGGGAGAAGAGGGCTACAAATGCCTCTTTAACTAGGTACCCAGCATCGGTGAATGTGTTACACTTTGCTGCTAGTCAGATCTCAGACTCTGCCAGTGGGAGTAGCTGCCTGTTTAACATGCGTTCAGAGCACTGCCAATCTAAAATGGCTGCTCAGTAATACTTTAATTGCAGTTTCATGGAAACAAATTGCTATTTAACTGCAATAAGCATTTCTGTGACTTGGCTGGACTAACAATAGGTGAGTCTTAGTAACAAAGCTACAAGTAACATTAACTTGTAAATGGCCTTTTTCCAATGGCCTCTTAAAGGAGTCATAGGTGGGACAGCACCCAGGACAGAACTCCCTGGTGAAGGGTGAAGGGGTCTTTGGGGTGAAGGGTGAAAGGATTTTTTGATTTCCTTAATTTAAATACAATTAGGCTACACAGAAACTCTTCACTAGACTCCATATGTAGATCTTGGGTTCACTGTTATATGATTTATGGGCCCTAAGAAACATTTTATATAAATAGTAGTAGACATTAGAATCTTACTATATTGACATTTGAAGCCCTTTAAGGGCTTCATTTTGGATGCTCAGTTGTTTCAAATATCTGTTAATAAGGGCAAAAGAATTTAAACACAGCTAATATTAAGAGGATGACAATTTCACAACTTCATTTTGGTGTGACAGTTTTCTCATTTTGTATTTTATAAGACACTACAGTCCAGGTTAAACTATTTCCTAATAAATCATGAAAGAGCTGAAAATAGTTTCTAGTGGCAAACAATTTGGTTTGGAAAAGCTTCAGGCTCCCCTGCCTTGCGGGATGTGTAAATCTAACTAGACAGTTAGATAGGTAAAAAACATTAAACCCTTTTAGAGGACAATCTTTTTACAAAATTGTTTCATTAGCAAGAGTGACAATTTGCATGATTGAGACATTTATATGTATCATAAACATAATTTTTTTTATTGGTTCAGCAGGGCTAAGTAACGTTTGCTTTTATTTTTAATTGCACTTGCTTGTAGGGACTGGGGGCCATCTTGCTCTATGACATGCTTAATATTAAGTAAATCCTTTCAAAAGAAGTGTCCATCTCGCTAACTAGTAACATCACAAACGCAATGGATGAAAGGTAGAATAAACTCATAGACTTTTTTTTTTTCCTAAGCAATGCTGAGGTTGGGGGAGGAACTGCACACAATCGCTGCTCACATCTGAATAAACCTGAGTGTTTTTAGTAGCTTTCCATCCACACAGAGCATCCCCATTAGAGCCAGGTTTTATTGTTTGAAATGCCTCTGGTTTCAAGAAAGTGTTTTACCTAAAGCAAGACTACTACTTAAATATGTTCTATTGTATATTCATAGCTCCATTAGTCCTTCTCCAATTTAGCACATCAAAGAGAAGGCTTCATCACTTGCATGTGGATTATACTAACATGAGTGACATTTGTAATCTTATAGGTCTGCAACTTAAGAAATGCTTTTAGAAGCTCATTATTAAATACGCAGCAGTGCTTGAGGAACCAGCCATATAATAGTTTATTTAAAGTCTGTAATGACCTTAGCCCTCCACATCACTAAATGCCACAATATATTATTTACTAAAATTATTAACCACCTCCTTTGAATTTGTACACTATCAGGGACATGAGTGCTCATGCCAAAAAGAATATAGAAAATGCCTGCAATCTCATTAACATATTTCCCCCTTTACCATCCCAGTCTAACTTCCTTGAGAAAGTTTCTTAAAGGAAAAAAACAAAAACAAAAACAAATATAAGAACCAGCAACTAGCTTGAAGAAATTCCCCAAGGATCTAATTCAGACAGACATCTAATTCAAACAGATATATATGTGATTTCTTCATATTATTTCCTTGCATTTTGTTTTTATAAGGTTCTAACAAAACTATTCACTTCTGCCTTTACAATCTCCTCTAGGTTTGAGGTTCAAGCAACTGATTTTTTTCCCCCCTGCCCTGGAATCTCTGAAAACAGGAAGTGAGCACATTTCTCAAAGGGAAGCTGACTGGTAGTTGAGATGTGCTGGGCTAGACCTCTCTACATGGCTCCATGGCTATTCTCAGAGGGAGGGTCTACACCAGGCGCTTTTCTGGAACAAAATAAATGCCATCTTAAAAAAGAAAATTTTAAATACTAGTGTTCACACACCTGGTTTTATTAGTCTGTGATGGAAGTTATAGTTGAAATTTGCTCACATCTAAGGAAGCTGGCAGTACCACCTCAGCCTGCAGGCCTATTTGGTTTTCCTCCTTCTAGCACTAGCTGTGTTATACCCACATGTTTTCCGGAGGGCAGCTCTGCGGGCAGTGCAGGCGCTGTCGTGGACATTCTGCTGCCTGCAACCAGCAACTCAGTATCTCAAGACTAAGACTAAATGAAGTCAGAATCTTCCCCCAAAATACATACAGAAAGGCAGAGTCAGTCAAGAAGTCTAGGAGCAAAACAAAATAAACATATCTTATAGCCGACCACACGAGCCTAAAGGTCACCAGGAAACAGCTACTTCACCCATCAAAGATCACTATAAAAGAACTCTGGGTCCCTACAACTAGGTGAGTTTCAAAATATGTACAGTTATGACTTAGAAATTGTGACTTCCTTCAAAAGCTATAAACTTGGTAAGAGAGCAGGATGGTTGTGTCATATATATATATATATTTTTTTTTTAACATACTTTTCATCAATACCCAAGGCTTTGCTATTGAGAAAAAGAATAAACAAAATAGTGGATACTCAAGTATTTATATATAAACACAAAAGACTTACTGTGATCTAGAAGTGTAACGAAATGCTGTTAACAGAATATTCTTGACTTATAGAAAGGACTGTTAGAAATTTTGCTTTGTACCCCTGCCAATAATGGATGGCGTGGTTAAGTAATTTGAAGAATATCTTACTGGTCAAGAGCTAAATAAATATACCACCTCCCTCAACTCCTTCAAATTTAAAGTGAGCTTGTTATTCAACAATAAAAACTGAATGTTTCCAAAATACAGAAAAGAAAAAGCAGTGTTTAAACCCAAACACCATTAAATATTTTTTCTTTTAAGTTTTTATTATTTAAATACACCATACTAGAGCAAATGTCTCTGAAAATATCACAAATAAAAGATTTTTTTTTTCTTCATTCAGCAAATTAGAAGTGGGGGAATTTTCTACACAGTAGCTGCTATGAGCCTGATTTTTTTTCCAATTTTTTTTTCTTTTTTTCATTCTTTTTTTTTTTTCTTTGCCATGGGAGTAGCAACATTAGGACAAAACACTTACATGCATACATACATTGTATTTTACAGAGATACAATAAGTGTTTGTGATAGAATATCACAAAAGCCACATCTCTTTCCTTTATCTCATGTTCAGTTTTGATTGAAACACGTTTCCTTACAACACTTAAATATACAAAGAGCAAATAGAATGTTGTTAAGGTAAAACACAGGGTACAAACTCTGGCCAGTGCCCTGCTAATTGTTAATGAGGGTAGAAAGCAGATTTGAATGCTTCTTTTAATTAGCTTCATTAGTCATTTCCCTCCCCCCCAGCTCCCTCCCCCCCCCCAAGATGTCCTCTGGTGGATCTTTTTTCATTTTCTCTACAGTCTCCCATTAGCCCAGGTTCATGGAGTCCTTAATGTTCATATTCAGTCATTTTAATACACCAATAAATGCGGGAAGGGCAATCAAGACTAAAGAAGGTGCAATGGCATGGAGCTGGCACTGGTGCTAGCTACAAAGGTGACTTGTCTATTGAAGACACATGGGATCCACCTGTGATGAACAAATCTGAGATGAAGGCACGCATTCTGCATTACTCTGACCTTTTAGCAGACCTGCAAGAAATAAAAACGGGCATCTTAGCTAAAATGCTAAATTTGAGAGATATTAAACTCAAATATGACTGCTTTTGTCTTCCCCACATTCGCTAATCTTCTTGTATTAGATTACTTTCCAACTGTGACTTGATAGAGGCTTTCTATGCTACTTACTCTGGCAGTGAAGAACTAAAGCATAACATTTTCTGCAGTTTTACTAGCAAAGAAAATGAGACAGAAAATGGACACTCAGAAAGTTTCTGGTGTAAAGTACTACAATTAATTGCTTAACTCTGTTAAGAGAAAGTGTCTTTCCAAAAGGAATGTAACATCTTGCCCAGCAGTGGGATCTTGAATTTTTTAAATAGCGGGGACACTTCAAGACAAGTTCCTACCCAGGAAGTTTGGGGTTAATAAACTCAACCGTGTAACCTTTAGGAATGTTGCTTAAACTGCTTGTGTCTCAGTTTCCTCATCTTTAAAGAAGGGATAATGACGCTGTTATGATAATTACATAATACATAGGGGAGCACTTTCAACAGTGCTTGGCCCTTAATAAAACCTCAACGAATAATGGCAGTTATCATTATTATTCTGATATCCCCATGTGAAAAATATTCACCCATTTGGTACTACCTATAGGTGTATGTGTGTCTGTATGAAAATTTCTATGTACAAATATTCACATATTTTTCACTATTTCCTATCTGCTATGTCTGCTATAGTTACACAAATATGTGAATCAATACATGTAATGTGTTAATGACTTGTGATAGAAAAAAGAACATAGTTCAATGCAAGGGTAGCTTCAATGTCTAAGTCAGAAATGGAAATCCACACACTTGTCAAATACAATCTGTTTGCAATTACCAAAATGAAATAATATATATTAGGTTTTTATGGTTTTTAAATGACATTTTGAGCTTCCCAGAAGTTCTCATTTCACTCTTTCCCTAACTTACAAAAAGCCTGTAGTCTATTAGGAACTGCAACCCCCCACTTCTAAGCTAATTAAAGTGGTGGAGGCTTAATTCCCCAGAGTGGAAGCTCAGTGTGAGAAAGGTAATTTGTCTGTCCAGAACAAAGATGCGGCAGCAGCCAGCAAGCATATTTAATAAATGAGCATCAAATGTCCTCTACGATGGACACACACAACACCAATTATGTAACTATGGGGGAACTGCGAAGTGACATGTCAACTAGAACACTCACTGAATTTTCCTCCAACTAAAGAGATGTGATCTAACTCTGTTCCACTGAAAAGCACAGATAATTCTAGATGGTACCATCACACTTTTGAGTGGAAGAAAAAAATTCCAGAACAGGCAGCAATCTACAAAAGAAAAAATTAGCCACAATTCCTGATTCACATAACCCTCTAGAAGGCAGTATTCTCCCGAAGCTAGCCAAGCCTCCTTTAAGTGATATAGGTTACAAAATGTTGTAGATCCTTGAAAACTAGTGGCCTGAGATTTCAGTCCATCTGAAATGCAAGACTTCAATCACTGTATGATTTAAAAGCTTAAAATTATTTTTCTTGGAATATACAACAGCCAATGATGCAGAACAACCACTACACAGCCCAGACCCTGGGAACAAATCTCCGAATAAAAGTTTAAAGGGACCAGACAATGGGGGCCTATATTTTCCATGCAATTAACTGCCTTTAAAGAAGGGATGTTCGAATAATCAACTCATTGCTTTTAAGCCAGAGGATGCTTGAGTGTATTTACCACGCATAATACACCAAAAATGTAATTGATTCTGCGAATAGAAGGAAAACGGCCAAAATAAATGTCCAATTTTCCCTACCAAAAATATGGAGAACAAGAGAAGAGAAAATAATAAAACAAAGCCATTTGTCATTTCTCCCCATCTCATCGCCTCCAGAAAAGAAACGCCACAGGGTTTTGGGAAAATAATTTTAGAGCCTCTCCAGTTCCAAAAAGCAGTTTATGTTCCATCAGGAAGTGTGTTTTCATTAACTCTTCCCCCTTGCCCTCTCATTAATATCTCTCTGGACCATGTTCAGCTTGCCCAAAACCTTTATTTATAAAAACTACCTTGTGAATTGACCGTGCTCATGGTGAGCTGAGCACCAAGGGCAAAAATGTGAGACACTTATGCCAACGGGGAAATGTTCTTAATTAACAGCACCCCTAAAACACAGCTTCTCACCAAGGTCTGACAAGAACATATCCTTAAATTGTATTTCCTTGTGCCTTTTAAGAGCTATTAATTTTTGAAGGCCACCCGTCTCTTTTTTGTCTTCCAACATTAAGAAAATATACACTAATAGGTTCTTATTCATTGCCTAAAATATATTTAGTGTTCCAAAATGAATACCCTACCACTGCCATCCTGGAAAAGGTGTAGAAAACAGATTTCAATGAAAGGCACAATACATGTAATCTCATCAACAGGTAAACCTGGTTTTTCTGCAGTTCTCCTCCCTAACACCTCTAAATTTACGCCACCTTATACTGTAAAAGATGGTATGAAAGCCTGCTCATATTTCTCAGGTATGCTTTATACTTAGTCCCTACCTAACATTGCTATTGCCTGTATTCAGTGCTTCACAATCTAGCAACATTTTCCATCTCATTTCTACATCCTTTCATTCTCACCATGCATGCTGGTGAACTGCAACAATCATTTTTTTGTATAGTACTTTGCTAAGTCAGAGAAAGAAATGGTATAAAACCAGCAACAAAGTGAAGCTCTAACTCGGGGAAAAATTAAGCTTTGACATCAGGAGCGGACAGGTCTACCATTTTATTCCTAGCATATTTTTTCTTTTTTGCTAGTAACTACAAACAGCTTTGCCTCTATTTTGAATAGGTACCTCAAAATATTTGTTACTCATTCATTGTTCTCAACTCTGCCCTGTAGATTCACTTCATTAGAATCCAGATCATAAAAACCTTTAAGCATTTATATGTCTAGGCACTCCTTGAAGAAGCTTGAAATGCCTCATCAGCAGTGACTGGTTAGTTTCCAATTAAAGAGTTTGACTTTTATTCTTAAAATGGTTATTCTATGTAGCTTCCCATATTAATAAATTAAAGTGCACATAATTTCATGTAATTAACACTAAGAAACGGAACATACAGTTAAAATTACCTCATAAACTTGAGCAAGGGAACCTTTTCATCAAATATGAAATCAAATATGCTGCATCAAAATATGGCAGCATAATTTTAATGGTTAAAAGTTTTCAAATATTTGTCATCCACCCACCTCTACCACCGCACTAAGAAAATGCATTACAGAAGACAAAGAAGTCTATTTTCCCCGAGATTTTTGAAGCTTGCTAAATTCCTATTTGCAGATAAATGTTGTTGTTTTTTTTTTTTTGTGATCCTTACTACAGACATTAATGAAGTTCCTATTGTAAATCCATAAAGAATTACCAAGTGAAGTGTGCACTTTTTGTTTCAATGCAATAACTCAGTGCTGTGTGATTGCCTGGGTTAATGATGAAAAAGTCAAACATACTATCAGAGCTGATGGAAAAATCTATCACCAATCTGAAATTAAAATTCATCTGTGGTCAATAAGATTTAATATCCATGCAAGTGGCGCTGTAAAGAGTAAATGAATCAATGTCATCAATACATAATCAGTATGAAATATGATGTGAATAAAATTATGCACACGAGTCACACATTTCACTCTTTTCTGGGCCAGTGTGGAATGAACAGTCTCTTAACTGAAGGTTGACAGTAATTGTTACAAATTAGGCACAGCAGTTATCAAAATGCACTCACTTGCATAGCTATAGGACTTATTAAGGAGATTAAAATAGATCTGAAACTATCCAGTACTGGGGGTGCTGGACAACTGTTGATCACCAATTTTTCCCTCTGGAATATCTTCTAATACTACATGACTTGGATATTTGTATAATTTCCTAATTTTTAATTCTGGTACAAGGACTTTCAAGTTGTGGATTAAGAA